>NC_077227.1:599906524-600132821 GCF_027887165.1 Monodelphis domestica | reverse complement strand
ACCTTCCACTTAGAATCAATACTGTGTATTAGTTCCAAGGCAGAAGAGTAGTAAGGGCTAGACAATGGGGGTTAACTGACTTGCCCAGGGTCACACAGCTAGAAAGTGTCTGAGTCTAAATTTGAACACAGGACTTCCCATCTATAGGCCTGGCTCCCAATCTACTAAGCCACAGAGCTGCCCACTGTTCCATTTTCTTTACACCATGACCACTCTAAACTAGTCCCTCATCACTTCTTACCTAGACCATTCAATAAACTGGTCTTTCTATATTTAGTCAGCCCCCTCTTGAATCTATCCTCCACACAACTACCAAATTGATCTATACTCTCATTTGATCTATATGACAACCCTAGAAAGTAGTTAGTTGTTGGGAATTTGTCCAGGATCACACAGCTATTAAATGACTGTGACAGGGCTTGAACTCAGTTTTTGCTGACTCTAGGTCCAACATTCTATCCACAGAGCCACCTAGCTATCCCTAGATGACTTCAATTCACTAGACACAAATGAGCTTTCAGATACTAGAAGAATTGGTAGATGCCATTGCCAAGACACAGCCAATGATTTCTAAAAAATCATGGAGAACAGGAAAGGTGCCACAAGACTGAAGAAATGTGAATATCCTTGTTTTACAAGAAGGAAACTGAAACTGAGATTGTAAAGTATAGGTTGATGAGCTTGACTTTGATCTGGACAAAATTCTGGAACCCATTACTAATGGGGTGGATAGTCAATATTCTGAAAGGAAAGCAGTAGCCATAAGGAGCCTAGGTCAAGATTTTACAAAGTTTTCATCAGCAACATGTTTAAACAATATCTGATATTCTGGGTGAAACTCATTCCATATCCTGATAAGATTACCTTGTTGTTAGAACAGGGGAATGTTATGGATATGATTTGCTTAGATTTTAGCAAAGAATGTGATCAGATATCTCATGTCTTTCTTCTTGGGGGAAATGGGCAAAAAAAAAAAGACTGAACAATAGCAGTTAGGTAAATAGGTTATATGACTGAGCCCAAAGAGTAAGTTATTAATTATTGGTTGATTTCAACTCAGAAGGTTTCCAGTGACATCTTTTTTGTACCTATACTTGGCCCTATATTACTTAACATTTTAATTAATGCGTTGAATAAAGGGCTAGAGAGTATATTTATCAAATCTGGATCTGACACCAAGCGAGGAGGGAAAGCTAACAGTAGGTGAGAGAGTCAGGATCTGGCTCTTAACTTGTGCAGGACTAATTGGTGAGAGCTCAGAACACAGAGCAGACTCGAGCAACCCAACCACATTATTTTCCTGCTAGGTCATCATGAATACCATCAACAACATTTGTTCTAGGAGCAGTAATTTAATCAAGATTTCTGAAAATAAATTGTCCTCTGGCTCTTCTCAATGAAACTTTGGTGTCATCCTTGACTCACTCACATTCACCCTGTTTCTAAATCTTGTCCAGAGGGATGATAGTCTCATGGTCCTCTGCCCTTCTCAGCCCACATCTGGAGTCCTGCATTCTGTTCTGGGCACAGATTAGGAAGGACATTGCTAAATTGGAGAATGTATAGAAGAGGGCACTTGTGATAGCATCATATGAAGGTCAGTTGGAGGAACTCTATACGTTAGCCTGGAGAAAAAAAGAATGGGAGGGACATGATAACTGTCTTTGGGTGTAACAGAATCACAGAATCACAGAATTTCAGAATCAAAAAGGTCCCTAGTGACTTTGGCCCAATAAATATCTCCAAAAGAATTGCCATAATAATATAACCTACAACTAGTTACCTGGCTTCTGCTTAATGTCCCCTAATGGGGGAAGATAGGATCGCCTGAGGTAGTACATTGCAGTTTTGGAAAGCACTAAATCATTGAGAAAGGCAGTGGTGGTTAGTGGATAGAACGTCCTGCCTGGAATCAGGAGGACCTGAGTTCAAATTTTCCTCTTATCAAACTTAAAATTATCTCTTTGCAACTTTGCCCCATTGTTCCTTAGTTCTGCCCTCAGGGTCGGACTGAACAAATCTAATCTAGTGACAGCTCTTCTGATACTTGAAGACAAATATCATACCTCTCATATTAGCTTTCCCTTCTCCATGATAAAATCTCTTCACCTCCTTCAACCAATCCTCAAGAAATGAACTCTAGGCCATTTGCTGTTCTAGTTTCCTTACTCTAGTGGTTCTTTAGCCTTTTGTTGTTTTTACCCCTTACTGTCCATCTTAGAATCAATACTAAGTATTGGTTCCAAGGCAGAAGAGCAGTAAGGACTAGGGAATAGAGGTTTTGACTTGCCCAGGTCATATAGCTAAGAAGTGTCTGAGGCCATATTTGAAGCCAGGATCTCTCATCTTTAGCCTTGGCTTTCTATCCACTGTGCCACCTACCTTCCCCCTCTTTAGCCTTTTAATGGCCTTCCTAAATGATGGAGTTGAGAGCTGAAAAATTAATGTCTTTTATGAATTTGGAACATAGCTACTTATTTTTAAAATATCAAATTACAAGTTACCCTGTTTGGAGTTCTTAAGGGGTGGGATACAACATATAAATAGGTAATACTATATTGATTTCTTCTGTCTCTATTTAAAACATAAAGACATAGGCCCTATGTTAGGGTAAAGAGTTTCCAAAGTTTTCAATAACTGTGGCAGAAATGACTTTGTGCCATTTTCAGGCTACTCATACTAAATACTTATCTTGATTAGAGGAAACTTTAAGATAACTGTGTCATAGCAGAAAAAGAATTAGATTTAGATTCTGAAGACCTAAAGTTTTAATCTCAGACCTGGGGCCTGGCTGGGTGGTACAATGGATTGAACACTGGGCCTGGAATCTGGAAAACCTGGATTTAAATCCAGCCTCAGACACTTACTAACTAAATGACTCTGGGCAAATCACTTCATTGTTGTTTGCCTTAATTTTCTCATCTGAAAAATGTGGATAACAATAACACCTACCTCCCAGGGTTGGCATGAGGATTAAATGACACAATATTTGTAAAGCACTTAGCACAGTGCCTGGCTTAAAGAAGATCCTTAAAAAAATCCCTCCTCTCTCCCTCCCTCCCTCCCTCCTCCCTCCCTCCCTCCCTCCCTCCCTCCCTCCCTCCCTCCCTCCCTCCTTCCTTCCTTCCTTCCTTCCTTCCTTCCTTCCTTCCTTCCTTCCTTCCTTCCTTCCTTCCTTCCTTCCTTCCTTCCTTCCTTCCTTCTTTCCTTCCTTCTTTCCTTCCTTCCTTCCTTCCTTCCTTCCTTCCTTCCTTCCTTCCTTCCTTCCTTCCTTCCTTCCTTCCTTCCTTCCTTCTTTCCTTCCTTCCTTCCTTCCTTCCTTCCTTCCTTCCTTCCTTCCTTCCTTCCTTCCTTCCTTCCTTCTTTCCTTCCTTCTTTCCTTCCTTCCTTCCTTCCTTCCTTCCTTCCTTCCTTCCTTCCTTCCTTCCTTCCTTCCTTCCTTCCTTCCTTCCTTCCTTCCTTCCTTCCTTCCTTCCTTCCTTCTTTCCTTCCTTCCTTCCTTCCTCCCTCCCTCCCTCCCTTCCTTCCTTCCTTCCTTCCTTCCTTCCTTCCTTCTTTCCTTCCTTCCTTCTTTCCTTCCTTCCTTCCTTCCTTCCTTCCTTCCTTCCTTCCTTCCTTCCTTCCTTCCTTCCTTCCTTCCTTCTTTCCTTCCTTCCTTCCTTCTTTCCTTCCTTCCTTCCTCCCTCCCTCCCTCATTCCTTCCTTCCTTCCTTCCTTCCTTCCTTCCTTCCTTCCTTCCTTCCTTCTTTCCTTCCTTCCTTCCTTTCTTCCTTCTTTCCTTCCTTCCTACTCTGCCACTAGATGACCTTGGACAAGTCCCTCAACATCTCAGCCTATTTTCTCAACTATAAAATATGAGAAATACCTGCATTACCTAAGACACAGGGCTGTTGAGAGGCTCAAATGAGATAATGAATATAAAGTACCCTATAAATCAGGAAACACTTTCTACATGCCAGTTTGTTGCTCTCCACAGCCAGAACCAAAGTACAGATACTTTCAATGATCTTGTACCCCACTTTTCACCGTTATATTCTGGACTTTTTTTTTAAATCTAGGGTTACTCATCATTGCTCCTATCCTATGGGTAAATCCTGCATTGGCATACCGGGCTAATAAGCATTAAGCAAGTCCTTAAGATTGTAGCTGAACAAGGAGTTTAATTAAATTAGAGAAAAAATAGCATGGCCCAAAGCAATAGTTCCACTTATCACGGAGGAAGATTCTACTTACATACCACTTCCAATCCCTCATGGCAGAAAAAAAATACCACTGAAGTTGAGTCTGGTTCGCTCAGCAGCAAACTCCTAGATGCTGCAGGGAGCAAGAAACAGAAAGTCACGGTCTGATCACAGGCATCTCAGTGTATGATACCGAGACAGGCAGTCTAAAATTCGTCTAAAATGAATAAGTGACCCCATGGAAGCTGAATAGTGCTGGATGAGCTTTGGCTAGGCTCCTGATGAAAACTAAATGGGCCAAGAAGTAATGAAGATCCCTCTTGGGTCTGCTTCATGTACCTGTTACAGAAACCCCCCACAGAAGGGTACTGCTTAAAAACTCGTAGGCTCAATCCTGCCCAGAAACCTATTTATCACAAGGCTGAAGCTGACAGCCAGCAGAACAGAGGAGGGAGCTGGGGAGGGCAGCATCACCAGGCTGTCAGCCAGGCCACATTGTGTCTCTTCTTTCTCCTTCAAATCTCCAATCGTGTTTCTGCCATCCTATCTGCGGCAGGACCAAATTGGGCCATGTTGGCAATACAACCAATCAGGAAATATCCTGGTCCTCGCAGTCTCTGCAAAGACATTCTCCCATACAGATGCCTTTTCTGCAGAAATATTTGAAGGGCTGCTTTATGGAAGAGGGATTCAACTTAAGTTACTTTGCTAGGGTGGCACAAGTGGCACAGTGGGTCAAGTGCCAAGCCTCGAGTTAGAAAGACTCATCTTCCTGAGTTCAAATCTGCCCTCAGAGAGATGAATGGAAACAGGTTATAAAAGAAAAGAGAATTAAAGGAGAGATTTTTTCTAGCTGGGATAGTCAGGGATGACTTCAGGATGATGATGATGTGAGGAGGATCTTGATGGCAGTCAATAAACATTTATTAATTGCCGGACCCTGTACTAGATGTTGAGGATCCAAAGAAAGGCAAAAAAAAATATTTCCCTCAAAGATCTCACAGTCAAAAGGGGAGAAAATGGGAAGAATAGGCAGGATGTGGGAAGGCAAAGAAGGAGAAAAGCCTCTAAAAGGATGGGGAAGGGAATGGTTTGAGTAAAGAGAAAGAGGCTGAAAATAAAAGGTTTGCAAACTACTTCTGTTATCTGGACTTCGATAAACATGTCTTGAGATCTCCTACTAGTTCATATTTTAGTGTCCTAAGGTTTACAAAGTGCTTTCCTTATGAGACAGCTAGTTGACCCAGTGGATAGTGTCAGGCCTGGAGTAAGGAAGACTCATCTTCCTGAGTTCAGATCTTGCCTCACACACTTACTAACTGTGTGATCTTGGGCAAATCACTTAACACTGTTTGCCTCAAATTTCTCATCTGTAAAATGAGCTGGAGAAATAAGTGGCAAATTATTGTAGTACTTTTGCCAAGAAAACCCCAAATAGGGTCACAACAGGTTGGACACAACTGCAGTTCCTCTCCTTACAAGAAACCCTAGAGGTAGGTAGTTCAGGTAGCCTAATCCCCCTTTTATAGAGGAAGAAGCAGGCTCAGAGAAGGTGAATTACACCAGTCACATAAGTTAGGATTTTATTTTTAAATACTTACCTTCTGTTTTGGAATCAATACTATGCATTGGTCCCAAGATAGAAGAGCATTAAGGGCTAGGCAATGGGGGTTAAGTGACTTGCCCAGGGTCACACAGTGAGGAAATGTCTAGGCCAGATTTGAACCCAGGACCTCCCATCTCTAGGCCTGACTCTCAACACACTGAGCCATCCAGCTGCCCCCCATAAGTTAGAATTTAACCCCAGGTCTTTCCTAATTCCAGGTCCAGCACTCTCACCACTATACTATCTTATCTCTAAAGAGAGTTCAGTCCTTATGCCCTGTCCCTCAAGTCTTTGAAAAGTCCCTTTTCTGTGTCTTCATCAACTGAAATTGGCAGCACACCTAAAGGGACTTTCCTTCATCTGCCAGTTCTAGTTGGGTCTGGGTCATAACCTTCTTGGTACCCTAGAAAAATGTTCCTCCCAAAGCTATTCAGCAAAATCCTCAGGTCATTCTGACTTTGCTGAGCAATAAAAAGGGATGGAACTAGACAAAGGGAAAAGGGGACAGCTGGTGTTAGGGAGAACAACGACCTGAAGAAACAATCTGCTGTTGGCACCGAATATGAGCCTCAGACACCGAGGCTGGGAGAAGGGCCATCTTGGAGTAGCGAGACACATTGCTTCTACTCTTCCTGCCCTCCTCTCCCTGTCCCGCCCCACTAACCTACCTCCTGTGCCCTATCTTTGCTAGAAACAACCTACTGATGCTTCAGTGCAGATACCTGAATAGCCCCCCCTTAGTCTTTAGCCCATCTTTCCTTGACCCCCTCCTCTTTCTTGCCTTCTCCTCTACCACTTGGCAGAGCTCAAAATTCTGCACCCCCCAAGCCAAACTGTTAGAAAGAACCTTTGTACTCTTTGTCCATTGCAAAAGAACAATTCCAGCCTCCCTGTAATGCAGAAACTGTGCAGGCACTAGAGTCCTAGCTCCAAAATTTATTAGCTGTGTTGTTGTTTAGTCATTTTTCAGTCATGTCTAATTCTTCATGTTTTCTTGGCAAAGATACTGGAGTGGTTTGCCGTTTCCTTCTTTAGTTCCAGATTTTCCAGATGAGGGAACTGAGGCAAACAGGGGTAAGTGACTTGCCAAGGGTCACCTAGATAGTAAGTGTCTGAGGCCAAATTTGAACTCAAGTCTTCCTGACTCTAGTCTCAGGGTTCTATACTGTGCTGCCTAGCTGTCCTTTTAGATGCATTATGGGAAAATCCCTTAATCTTTCTGAGCTTCTGTTTCCCTATCTAGGAGGCAGTGCAGAATAGTGGGAGCATGCTGGCATTCGAGTCAGGAGTACCTGGATTTAAGCCCTACCTTCTGGCACTTACTAGCTATGGAATTGTGGACAATTCACAGCCTCCCTTGACCTCAGTTTCTTCATCTATAAATTGGGTATCCTTAATTCAGAAAGATTTGGGTTTAAATCTGAATTTGACCTGACATAATTCACCTTTTCTGAGCCTGTATCCTTTTCTGTAAAAGGGTGATCATGATGCCTACACTACCTACCTCTTGGGCTTTTTATAAGGAAAATACTTTATTTTTAATACACTTTTCCATGTTTCCATATTTCATTTTCTTTCCTTCCCCCTTTCCTTCCCTCTCCCAGATCCAATAAGCACTTCCACTGGGTTATACAAATATTATCACTTATACCTAATATAACTGTAGTTGCTGAGACTCAGATGAGATCATACAGAGGTTGTTCCCAAAGTTTTAGGGAAGTTATAAAATATTAAAGCTTAATTCCATTTAATTTAATTAAAGTTTAAAACTGCACTAAGACTTTGGGTACATCCTCTCTTTGATATCATCTGAGCCTCACACGGACCCCTGGGGATAGTTACTACAGGAGTTCTTTGCTATTGTTTAGTCATTTCAGTCCTGGCTGACTCTTCATGACCCCATTTGGGGTTTTCTTGGCATAAGTAATGTTTGCCATTTTTCTTCTCCAGCTCATTTTACAGATGAGGAAACCGAGGCCAACAAAATCAAGTGCCTTACCTAGTGTCACACAGATAGGAAGGTTCGGGGCTAGATTTGACCTCATAAAGATGAATCTTCCTGATTCCAAGCCCAGTGCTCTATCCACTGTACCATGTAGCTGTCCACAGGTGTTTTTTCTCCCCATCTTCTATCCCCAAAATCTTAATGTGGTTTTAAACTATGAAAACTTAACTAAATTTAATTTAAGTCATTAAATTTAAGCCCCAAATCTCAAGACTTTTGGGACATTGTATTTAAAACATGCCTTGGATAGAGCGCCAGGTCTGGAGTCAGGAAAACCTAAATTCAAATCCAGCCTCAGACACATCCGAGCTTTGTGACTCTGGGCAAGTCACTGTAAGCCTGTTGGCCCCGATTTTCTCATCTATAAAATGAGCTAGAAAGAGAAATGAGAAACCACTCCATTGCTTTTGCCAAGAAAACCCCAAACGGGCTAATGAAGAGTCAGATGAGATGGAATAGCCCAAACATGGAATTGGGGGGTGGGGATGGAATTTCATAGTGTTTCAGGCAGACGTGACTGAAATAACGAAACGACAAGAGCTTCTCCAGTTATCATTGCCCTTCCCATATAGTGGCATCCAGAACTGGGAAGGTAATGCCTTTTATGAATTTGGGACATAGCTCCTTATTATCCAAGTATCAGATTACAACTTGCCCTATTCAGAACATAAATAGGAAATGCTGTATTGATTTCTGATCAAATGTTCTCTCTATTTAAAACACAAATTCAAAAGAAACAAAAACTGGGCCGTATATTAGGGTGAAGAATTTCCAAAAGTTTCCAATAACTATGTCAGAAATGACTTTGCATCATTTTCAGGCTCATCTTATTAAATGCTTTATCTTGAATAGAGGAGTTCCTGAGACAGCTGTGATGTGAATTTGACCTAGAATCTGAAGATCTGGGTTCCAATCTCTTTTCTGACACTGGGTGACCTTGGGGAAGTCCCTTACCACCTCAGCTCATTTTCCCAACTATAAATTCGAGTTTCTGCCTGCATTACTTAACATCACAGGGCTTTTGTGAGGATCCAGAGAGATAATGAATATCATGCACTCTGTAAACCTGCCAGCAGTCAGGGCCATGGAACAGATGGCTGTCAATCATTCTGCACCCAAGCAAGGATACTGGCATAACCTGGATCTTTTCTATTGTCTTTTAGTCCTTACCGAATTCATATGAAAATCAGTAAATAACAGGGGAAAGTTAGGTAGATGCTGCAAAGTGCTCCCCAAGCCTTTATCCTATGCTGATTTGTGTGTGCCAGGTCTGGAATCAGAAAGGCCTGAGTTCAAATCTGGCCTCAGATACTTACTGTGTGACCCTGTTCACCTCAGTTTCCTCATCTGTGAAATGAGCTGGAGAAGGAAATGGCAAACTACTCCAGTATCTTTGCCAAGAAAACCCCAATGGTATCAGAAAGAGTTGCCAAGATTGAATGTGGCAAAGACCTGATCACTGAATTTGGGAGGATAGCTAGGTGGTGCCATGGATAGAATGCTAGACCTGAGGTCAGTAAGACTCATCTTTATGAGTTCAAATCTGGCCTCACATACTTACTAGCAGTGTAACCCTGGACAAGTCACTTAATCTTGTTTGTCTCGTTTTTTTCTTCTGGAAAATGAACTGGAGATGGAAATGGCAAACATTCTAGCATCTTTACAAAGAAAATCCCAGATGGGGTCATGAAGAGGCAGACATAACTGAAACGATTCAACCAATAACTGGTGTATCACTGGATCTAGTTTTTCCTTTGCCAAAAGATTTTAATACAGTCATCAGGAACATTCCCCCACCTCACCCAAAAGAGTCATATCTCTGGTGACCCAGGACTAAAGCTTTTGGGGAGAGTCTGGGGTTGGGAGTCATGCATATAAAAATGATGGTTAAACTCATTAAATCTGATAAGATTACCAAGAGAGAGGAAGAAGAGAAGAGGGTTTGGGAGAGAACTTTGGGGAACATAGGAAGGTGTGAGAATCAGCAAAGGAGAATGCAAAGGAGTTGTCAGACAAGTAGGAGGCAAACCAGGAGTGAGTAGTGTGTTACAGAAACCCAGAAAGGAAAGAGTATTCAGGCAAAGAGAGCAGTTAATAGTGCCAAGTGCAGCACATAGGTTGAGAAGGATCAGGATGGAGAAAAAGTCATCAGCTTTGCCAATTAGATCATTGGTAACTCTGAACAGAACCCTTTTAGTTGACTGATGAGATCAAAAGCCACACTGAAAAGAATTAAGGGAATGAATGAGAAGAGAGGAAGTGGAAGCCATGAATTTAGACATTTTCTTTTCTATATTTTTCATAGACAACATTTATGAGAAGTTTCATGAGGTATAACATGACAGCTTGAGGAGATGGTAGAGCCTAGTGAAGTTTATTTTAGGATGATAGTCACTTGGTATATTTGAAGGCACTAAGGAAGGATTGAAGATTTGAGAAAGGATGATGGAGGATGCAATCTCTTGGAGAAGATGGGAGGAGACTGAAACAAGCGTATATGTAGAGAGGTTAATTTTGGCAAGATGAAGGACTACCTCTTTGGTGAGTACTATGAATAAGGAAGATAGAGTGGGAAGAGAGGTCAAAAGATTTGGAGGTGAAAAGAAGGGGAGAAGAAGAGGTTCACATCAAATGGTGTCAATTTTCTCAAGTAAGAGGCAAAGTCCTCAACTGAAAGAGAATGAGGAGAAGGGGTAAGGGAGCTTCAAGAGGCAAGACAAAACTTGGAAATATCTTCTGTGGGGAGTGAGATAGAATAAAGAATAAAAATAAAATAGAAAAAAAGATGCTAAATAAAGTACTATTATAGTCTTATGTGATAATTTCTAGCATTTGATAGCACTATACTATTTACAATATTTCCACACATTATCTCATTTTATCCTCACAGCAATTCAAGAAAGTAGATGCTAATATTATCTCCATTTTTACAGATAAAGAAACCAAGGCAGACTGTGGTATCTCATTTTATCCTCACAGCAACTCTGGAAAGTAGATGCTATTATTATCCCCCTTTTTACAGATAAGGAATCGAGGCAGGCAGTGGTTAAGTGATTCATCTCAGATCACATTGCTAGTGTCTCAGGCAGGAACTGAACTCAGGCCTTACTGACTCTAGGTCTAATACTCTTTTTACACTATGCCTTGTATCTTGAACCCCTAAGGTGTAGATTCTATGGCTAAGGATGAGACTGGGATGATCTGAGCTGATCTGAGCTTCAGTTCTCCTGGGAGAGTAAGTACTTCAAACTTGATTAGAAGGCAGAGCAGCCAGGGGAATCAGAGGCCATTTCCTCTTCTCCTGGTCACTCTGAAGTAAGTCTGTCTGCCAAAGGCACAAGTACATAATTAGAAGCTTAATTGGCTGTATCTCTCCAGGGACTGCAGCTTTCTTCTTTAAGGGATTGAGCCAGAGCCATATTCTTTCTGTCTAGAGGTGATCTCCCTAGGTCCTGGTTGGAATGTGTCTCTTGCTTTCCCAACTCAATCTATAGATGGAAGATCATGTCATCTCTTAACTTTCCCAGATGCTAGTTTGAGCCCATAAAATCCTAAGTTCAAAGCAGAGCTTTTATAGTCTCAGCATTGGACCTACCATATGTCCAGTACCAGTCTTGGCCAGTAAGGACACCCAGGTGATGTGACCCTGCTCACTGAATGATTTGACAGGCAATGAAATAGCCCAATTTCTCTAGCCTTTTGAGGATGACAAAGCCCTTTCCTCACACACTGAGTAGCAACATCATTACCTTTACACTTCCATTTTATTGAAAAGAAAACAACTCAGTGCGATTGGGTTTTGTTCACAGTCACTCAGACAGCAAATCCTGATTTGGGATAGCTGGAGTACAGTGAATAGGGTACCAAGCTTGGAGTCAGGAAGCCACTGGCATTGTTGTTCAGTCATCTTTAGTTGTGTCTGACTCTTCGTGACCCCATTTGGGGGTTTCCATGGCAATGGAGTGGTTTGCCATTTCCTTATCATTCATTTTTCAGATGAAGAACTGAGGAAGACAAGGTAAAGTGACTTGGCCAGGGTCACACAACTAGTGAATAATTGCTAGGGAGCTAGGAACTTGGAAATCAGAAAGACCTAAGTTCAAATCCTATTTCAAACACTTACCAGCTATATGAGCATGAGTAAGTCACTTATCCCTGTTTGCCTCAGTTTCTTCATATATAAAATGGGGATAACAATAACCTACTTCCAAGGTTCTGAGATGAAATGAGATAACTGTAAAGCTCTTAACTCAGTATCTGGCACATAGTAAGTGCTATATAAATGTTAGCTATTAGCTCTTATTCAAAGGCCAGGAATCTTTTCATCCTGCTTCTCTGTCTTTAAGCCTTAGTGTGATAAAATTGCCTTGAAGCCTGTACTTCAATAACAAATGAGACTAGAAAACAGGCCACTGAACAGCTCAGGTGGTGGAGTTAATAAAGAAGAGCATGGGAGGAAATGGAAAAGATTCAATTTCTATGTCATTATCATTGTCTAGATCTGCTCAAAAAATTACTTGTGGGTAAATGAACCAGGATGAGAGAAATGATTCTGGGATTACAGGAGGGCTGAACTGACAGACTGACAGACACACAGAAATCCTCTTGCTGACCAACAACAAAATTTAATGATTTAGGGTACATACTTTATAGGGGAAATGATGTAGGCTAAGGGATTAAGTAAGCCTTTTGCAGGGGCAATGGTTAGTAATGATTTATAATATAGAGACAATGGATTTAGATGACCTCAGTGGCTCTAAACATAGTTTTCTATAGGTGATAATTCAATATGTCAATGTGTAACCATCTAACAGAGTTTCTTATAGAATTCATGCATCAGTAATTTCTTGTCAGGACATTTAGTATTTGGAAAAGAATTGGATTAAGTTCTCATGCTGAAAGTGCTTTGCCCAGGGTCACACAGCTAGGAAGTGTCTGAGGCCAAATTTGAACCCAGGACCTTCCATCTCCAAGCCTGGCTCTCTAGGCTCTTGAGCCACTAGCTGCCCCTGTGAAATTGTTTTTAATGCCATAATACCCAATGAGGATAACTTGAAAGAATTGGGCATATTTAGTCTGGAGAATGGAAAACTCAAAGGAGTCCAAAAACTCCTACTGACCCTTAAATATTTGATGGATTATTATGTGGAAGAGGGCTTTGACCTGTTTTACTTAGTCTTTGAGGACAAAACTAGTGGTTTGGGGTAGATACTACAAACTTATATTTAGGCTTCCTGTCAGGAAAAGCTCCCTTAAAAGTTAGGAGTTTTCCCAAAGTGGAATGAATGGCCTGCTTCTGGAGATAACTGGTTCCTTCTTATTGGAGCTCCTCAAAGAAAGAATGTTTGGTTTGCAAGACTTGTTGGAGATATTGTAGAGTGAATTCTTGCTCAGATATGGGTTGCACTACGCAGCCTTGGAGAACCCTTTCAATTTGAGATTCTGTAATTTTACGAAGTCTGTGATTAAAGGAACAGTCCAGGAGAGGAGGGAAAGGACTTGGCAAGGATAGAGGACTTGAATACTTGTCTCATTGATAGCCTTTCTGAAAACATTTATTAAATGTCTAACATTTCAAAGAAGTTGAACAAAGGGTAAACTAAAACAGATCTCTCAGCAAGATAACATTTAATAGCAAGACCATGCTACCTGTCAATAAATGAGTCAGCAGCTTGCTTCCATTTATGCCAAAGACTGAGTGAAAGGACAACTTATATTATATAGGTTTGTGGTTTTACAGAACAAAGAATAGAATGGGGTTAGATAACATCATGAGATTGAGGGCAACGTAATTGGTTATAAAGGTGAGGCACAGAGAATAACATGATTGGTTGGAAATTTGGTAATTGGGGCTGGCAATGACCCCTTTCTCTCATAAGACTAAGAAATGCTCAGTTTTCGAGTGCAGGTGAAAGATAGCAGCCCAGACTTCTGGACAGCAAATCAGACATCTTTGAAGGATAGCTTGGTAGCCTAAAGATATTAAGAGCAGAATTTTTAAACTTAAACAATTACAGGCCAGCTGAACTCAGAGCTAATTTCAAAGATAAAGAACTATGACTTAATCAGTTACAGGACAAAATCAATTATGTATAAATGGTATCAATAAATAAATGATAGAGGATCGATCTTAATCTCAGAAGAAATTAGACACAGGTTCTTGACTTCAAGTTATTCATAGTTTAATGGGACATGACTTTGGGGACATTCAATAGGACACATACAGAGATGAAGTAGAATGTGATAGGAACAAAGGAGAGCTAGGTAATGCATATAGAAGAAAAACTACTATGAATTTTTGACACAAGATCTGTCAGAGACAAATTAATTAAATAATCATAAGTATCTCTCCTTAGAGAAAGAGAAATCCCAAGAGATAAAACTCTATCTGGTTTTTGAAAATTATTTTCTCCAAATAACTTTTTTTTAAAAATCCTTAACCTTCTGTCTTAGAATGGATATTACATATCAGTTTTAAGGTAGAAGAGCAGCAAGGGTTAGGTAATTGGTGGTTTGTACAAAGTCCCAAAGCTAGGAAATGTCTGATTTCATTTCAACTCAGATCCTCCTGAATCCAGGCCTGGCACTCTGTCTACCGTGCTACCTAGCTGCCTCTCTCTCAGTCACTTTCTCTTTCTCTCTTCCTTCCTTCCTTCCTTCCTTCCTTCCTTCCTTCCTTCCTTCCTTCCTTCCTTCCTTCCTTCCTTCCTTCCTTCCTTCCTTCCTTCCTTCCTTCTTTCTTTCTTTCTTTCTTTCTTTCTTTCTTTCTTTCTTTCTTTCTTTCTTTCTTTCTTTCTTTCTTTCTTTCTTTCTTTCTTTCTTTCTTTCTTTCTTTCTTTCTTTCTTTCTTTCTTCCCCTTTCAAACCCAGAGCCTCCTGTTTTTAGGCTTGCCTCTCAATCCAGTGGATCACCTAGTTGTCCCCACGAAGTAATTTTCAAATATAATTTATGGATTTCAAGAACAAAAGCAAAATTCACAATCAAGACTATATAGAAAGTCAAAGTTTGGATGAACAGTTTTGATCCATCAAACAGAACAATAGTCACTTAATTTGGGGGGGGGGGCGGAGTGGGGGAATTCATTTTCCTAAAACAATTCACATCCCCTTTTACTCACTCCCTTCAAAGTCAAAGATGAATTCAAGATGAGATTCTTTTCACTGAATAAATCAAAAGGGCCCTTGATCTGATAATTATTCTAATATGTTTCCTGGATTGATCACGATTTTCCCTTAGAAACTAGTTAGGCTTTTGACAAAATGACATAAAAATTTTTTTTTTTCAGTACAAGATATTGTTTTAGAATTGATGATTTGAAAGAGTGATAAAGTTTCTCTTCCAGATTAGACAAAGAATTTTAGAACAACATACAGATAATTATTTTGTAATATGTAGCCTAAAAAGGAAATGGGAGATGGGTCTTAATATGCTTTTGCAAATGCCATAAGAAATTTGAGGAGGGAGAGTCTGTCCTTAACCCGAGTCCCTTTCCCAGAATCTGAAGTATTTTGTTTTACTTCAAATTTTTTAAAGCTACATTGATGAATTTTCTCATTTATACATGTCATTCTCAAATATATTCTTCCAAGGATTCAACTCCCCTGCAACAATTAAACCAACAAAGAAACTAATCGTGACAGTGTATTCTGTACCCATAGTCTCCCACCTCTCTACCTAAAGGACTTATCAGTTCTCTGGGATAAAAAGTGGTCATTGGAATTGTAATTAACCCATGTATCTTTCAGTGATATTTTTATTCACATTATTGTAGCCATCTGTGAACATTGTTTTTCTCATTCTACTTTCTTCACCCTGTATAATTTCATGACAAATCTCATGTTTCCCTAAATTCTTCATAATTGTTATTTATTATAGAACAGGAATATTCCACACACCCCTTTTATTTATTCTCCAACTAATGGAAACCTACTTTTTTGGTTTACATGGGATATTTCTTTCTCTTTGATCTCCTTATCTCTTATGTTAATTTTAGACATATATCCTGGGTAACAGGATATAAAAAGTTTTGTGACTTTCCTCTTATTATTACAAATTGCTTTCCAAAATTTTTAAATTAGTTTAGGTTTTGGTATTTTTAATTGCTTTTAAAAAATTTTAAATTGCTGTTGTTTACACACCTGTTTTTGGATTTGAGAATTTATTGGCAACAGAAAAATTTCAGCATGAAATGATACAGTCTCATGATATTCTCTATCTTCTCTCAATTACTCTACTACAAAGTAGTACTGTGATAGTCCAAGATAAAATGTATCTATTGGTAACCTCCTTTGCTTAATTCATATTTTATATATTGGTCCTTGAGGTGGCTAATACAAACAAACAAAATTAAGATTTTTACCATAGAAATATAGAAATTCTAATCTAGCTCATACTTTGCACTAGTACTTCTTTCATTCAAACAGATACGGTAAAACAAGATGTAGTTCCTGTCCTATATTAGAAGCTCTATGAGGTCAAGAATCACATCTTGTCTTCTATCATTATATCTTGCAGGATCTTGCATACAATGGGTGCTCAATAAATGCTTTGCTGAATTAGTGAATATATTTGTGCACATGTATTAAGTTGAACTTCAAGATAGTCTTTTCCATACTTGAACTATGGATGGAGCCCCATTGGTCTCCCCTCAGCATAGCCCTTCTGGGAGACTGGGGCTAGAGGTAATTGTTTGAGGGAGAGGAAGTGACAAATGTTTCATCAAGGTAAAACTCTGACCCCCAGGTAGAAGTATTGACTTCCTATACTTTACAGATAGATTAAACTCAGCTCAATTAACAGAATCCAAAGACAAAAAGGAAATGATGTCTGCCTTCAGAGAACTGGGCAGGAATTAAGTATACAGATAGATAATCATAATGCAATTTCACAAGACAGTGGAATACCTTCTGTTCTTGGAGATCTCCTGATCTAGTCTGTGATTGTGCCTTCAATGAAGGTTCAAATTTTTGCCTCCCTTTACTTCCCTTACTTCCCCTACCAATGAATTCCAATTCCATGCATCAGAGCTAGAACAGAAATTTAGAGATCCCTGCCTGTCCCCTATCCCTTGAATGCTCTCTCCTTACCTCTGCTTCTTAGAATCCCCAAGTACTTCAAGAATCAGCTCAAATGCTACCTTTTTAGAAGTTATTTCCCACTCAATTCAGCTGCTAGAGCATCTATTTCTAAATATAGATAGATAAATAGATAGAAAGATGTATATATATATATATATATATATATATATGTAGGCATACTTAGTATATATAAATATTTCTAACAAGTATATATATTTAATCTATAAATATATTAATTATAATTGTATATATACATATATATTTAGTATATACAGATATCCCCTTCCACTTCTCTGGGGTTAGGGGTTTGGCATCCCAGCAATCTGGAAAATGCTCTTAGAATTTTGAGGCCCTCCCTTCATACCAGAGAAGAAATCTGAATTTTTTTCCTTTTTCTTTTATTGGGTATCTGTAATAACTTACATAAATTTATGAGCTACTAAACTTTTAAAGATATCTCTATATTTTTAACCTTCATGTTTTGTTGGTTGCCTTTTAAATTATTTTCTCAAACTTTAATTTGTTACTTTTTTACCTTTAAAAAGGAAGTTTTTTATATTTATGGTATTAAAAAAGAAAATATGTTATATGATACTATACATATATGTTATATATTTCTGAGTTTCTAAACTTTTTCTGTGTTATCTCCTGGACTTTGTGTGTCATATGTGGCTTCTACAAGTATCACCTAAATCTCAAAATAATTTCTTATGCCAAACCTATCAAACCACAATGAGAAAACCACAGTGTGGAAGAGATTCCTGTATATACATATACACACACATATATGCACATGTTGTCTCCTCCCTTAGAATATAGGCTCCTTGAGGGCAGGGACCATTTTTGCTTGTCCTTGCATCTTAGCACAGTGCCTGGCATATAACAAATACTTAAGAAATGTTTGTTGGTTGGTCTTCTAGCATCTGGCAGTGATTTGTAGTTCCTTACACCAAAGATATTCCAATTCTGAGCACACCAATATAACCCAGATTCCCCGAGACTGCAGATCTAATAGAACCAACACATTTCTCAGGAGATAGAAATGTACTGGAATTCCTTCAGGTCAGTAGATAGATAAGATATATAGAATAAGAACCTACTCAGAAAATCTGGGCTTGAATCTTGACTCCATCCCTAAGAATTTCAGAATATTAGATCAGGAAAAGGTCTTGGAAATGCTTTAGTTCAAATCTATCATTTTACAAATGAGGAAACTGAGAGCTAGATTCAGAATCAGGAAGAACTGGATTCAAATCCTTCCTTAGACATTTATTAGTTAGTGATCTTGGGCAAAACATTTACTCTCTCTGAACCTTAGTTTCCTCATCCATAAAATGATGTCCTTTCAGTTCTAAATTTCTGATCTTATGATCCTATGACTTAGAGAGAAGAATTGACTTAATGTTAAGGACTGGCCTGAATCAAACACAGTTCAGTTTTGTTGTTGGGACCAAATGAGACACTTGTAGATCATTGAACAGAAAACAAAAAAAGGTTTATTTCATTCTAGAATAGAAAGGATACCCAATAAAGATAAACTAGTACTTAGCTCAGGTAGTGACTTCCCTCCTTATCTCCATTTCTAGTCAGCAGGCCAGGTATAGTGACTCCATCCATCAAATCTTTAGGGTTATGATTCCACATAAGTATACCTTTTTGTGCCTTTAGGGAACCAGGAAACCATGTCAAGAGTTGTACAGTTTGACCCTAACTCCATCTTTTCACTGCCAGTGAAGTCCCAGATTTGTTTCTTTTGGGGGAAATCTAGTCTGGTGGGTTGGGGAAGGAAACTCTTGTAGTTATATTTGTCCTATCACATTTAGTCCAGTGCATGCCACCAAAGTGACAGCATCAGGTCTCCAACCCCATTTTAAGGGCTCCAAGTATTTTTTTTCCTTTATATAATGCTACAATTCCTATTGATACCTGCCACGGGCAAAGTCCAGCCTCACTCACAACTCCAGGGGTTCCTGACAGGTGGCAAACAATCAGTCAAGAAAATAACAAATGGAAGAGAGCTGTATATTTTATGGCCATGGGCATGCTTTGCATCTGATAGCTGCTCCACCATCCCCAGGTCTGTTTATTTTTATACCCATTTTCTTGGCACACAGATACATTACCTAACACACATGTCTAAATAGAGATCATTGGAGTAGTAATACATCAACTTCTAACAAATCACTTGATTAACATTCTATATTCTTGTATTGTAATTACAGATTCTTGACAGAATAAAGGTTTCACACAAGATAAATGATTTAGTCACAGGTGGCTTCTCATTACCCTGTGAGGAGTTTTGAGCTTACAATCAAGGAAATTTACTTATTATTACTTAAAAAGAAATAATCAGAAGTTCTTAAAGACAATTCAACACTCATATCATTGAGGTTGAGAGATACTGGGAACACAATTCAGATTTAATATTAGACTGATCATTTTTCAAGGTTTACTAGGAAGTTTCTCAAGGGGAAGAATCAAGTCATTGAGGCATGATGAAGCTTGGTGTACCTGTACATTTTGTATGGGTCTTTATGATTGATTTGTATGCTGGCTTCATGAGAATAAATTTCTGTGAGTATAGCTGCGGTTTTACTGGGAACTATGTACCTAAGTAAAAGTTAACCCATGGTAGTGTTTTGGGATTAGGTTTGAGAGTCTGATCTTTTGGTGATATTTCAGGGAAATAGAATACAGGTATTTTACTCTTGCATTATTCCTTTTGAGACTAAGGGGAATAGTAATCATAGCAATTCCTTAGATAAGGGATGTTAATGAGAGAGGTCATACAAGGGGGATGAAGTGGGCAGCCACATCTTGCCAAGGGCCACTCTGTGGCCTCCTTAGCTACCACAAGTGACTTTGTCAGGACATCGTGACCTGATGGCTCCCAGCAGATACCAATTAGTTGATTAACAAGCATTTATTATGCATCTGCTACATGCTAGCCCACCTGCCAAGATGGTTTATAGGGATATGGCCATTGAGCATGCC
Organism: Monodelphis domestica; assembly: GCF_027887165.1. Classification (NCBI taxonomy): domain Eukaryota; kingdom Metazoa; phylum Chordata; class Mammalia; order Didelphimorphia; family Didelphidae; genus Monodelphis; species Monodelphis domestica. Next base: position 600,112,957 of record NC_077227.1, on the reverse strand, counting down.
ATAGCTTCTTGGAGCCATAGGGGAGAGCTACGTGGCAGGTAGACACCAAAGAAGGCAAACAGCTTTGAAAAGAGCTCTTACACCCTCACACTATAGATACTAGTCTTCTCTGAACATCCCATATGGTTGAGGGAAACCAATAGACGTCAAACCCATCCATGAATAGGGGAAGGTCTAACCCAGCATGTGAAGACTTGTCATAATAGAATGAGTGGATAAGAACAGTTTGTTCAAATGGACATAAAGGTGGATAAAGCAGGCACTGTGGAGTACTTGGAGCTTAATTAGACATCAAAGAAGCTAAAGTCATTCTCTGCCATCCTGGGACGTTGATAGTCTTCTTGACTTTTGTCTTGCCACTGGATTTTGATGACTGGAAGAGAGAATGAGGCCAGTGACTTTGTACAGCTCTGCCTCACTAAAATCCAATTTATTCAAGGTCAAAAGACATCAATAGTGATGTCATTTTGGTCCTTTTCAAGTATAAAGGACAACAACCAACCAACTATGTGCTAGACATGAGCTAAGGGTAATAGCCAATATGTGGAGAGAAGTTATGCCTCCACCGTAGGCCATATCTGGACTGAAAGTAGCATTGAGTCACATCTTTGACAGTGGAGATCCAAGGCTTGTCCTGGGGTGTGTGAATCAAGAGAACTATAGTTCTGGGGTAATGGTTTCTGGGTTTGTTTAGATGAGAGGAAATCCTTCTGGAAAATGACATACAAGGAAGAGAAAATGAGCATATCTTCAGGAGTATGGAGCCCAAAAGGTTTGTATAGTGACTGTGCAAATTAAGACCTGTGGTCAGCAGCACCATTCACTGAGTGTGAATGTGAGATGTGTGTTTTCAGATATGGTCTTTGTGGGGATTTGTTTTGGCTAGACTATGCTTATATGTATTGAAGACTTTTATTGTTTTGCTCTGTGAGGGAGGAAGGAAGGGTAATGAGGACAGATGAATAAAAGAAAAGATAAAAGAAATAAACAATTTGGGCAATTGTGTGGGAGGGGAAAAGGGAGAATAAATGATACAGAGTTAACTCCCAAAAAAAAGAAAAGAGAGTCAATGAAGCATTTTTAATGGACAGAAAGGAACAGAAGGAAGTTGGGAAGGAAACACAGATAAGCAGTACAGAATTGAAAAGTTACATATTTAATTTATAATACACTCATGGAAAAACAAGCTATGAAATATACAGATTCACTGTTTCATATACAATATTGTTTTTCTGTTCTACTTGGTATATGGAAATGCTTGTTTTATTTGGTCTTTAAGTCAGAATTGTATATTTTAATCCAGAGAATTAGATATGATTAGATATGACTTGACTCCCTGAGAAGAAATATAGCAAAACAATGGGATAAGTCTGGGTGGAACAGGCAGAGAAAGAAAGAAAGAGACAGAGAGAGAAAGGAGAGAGACAGTGAGGGGAGTGAGAAGAAGGGGAAGAGAAGGAAAAGGGAAGGGAAGTTTCAGAAAGGGAAAGGAAAAGAAGGGAAGGGAAGGGAAGGGAAGGGAAGGGAAGGGAAGCGAAGGGAAGCGAAGGGAAGGGAAGGGAAGGGAAGGGAAATGGATGTATATGATATATATGACAGTTTGGGGTTAGGTATTGGTCCTAATATCTTTCCCAGGGAGGGATTATGGACTTGAGGTTGTAGCTACAAGACAGAATCCCAACTCCATAGATGAAAAGTTAGGAATAATAACAATAACACATTCAAATGGTGCTCTAAGATTTACAAAGAACTTTGTTTACAACAACCCATTGGGATAAGTAGTGAATGTAGTATTATTTCCATTTCACAAATGTTGAAGCTGAAACTCAGTTGAAGTGACTTGGCCATCATCATATAAGAAATAAATGTCAAAACTTGGATTTGAAGCCAGGTCTCCTGACACCAAGCTCCACTGCCACACCAGCATGTCAGTGAATTGGACAAGGTCTTCCCAAATGTGTTTTGCCCTTCGGAGTTCTGCTAAGTAGAATGGAAACTGGGTCTTTTGCATAAAATACTAGGGGATGAGCTCAGCAACTTATTGGAGTCCTGTCTACTTTAATACCCACTGATGTGTATATTTTCTAGGGGAGAGAAATGAGTTAAACAGGACACCAGTACTAGAGAGAGAAGCAACAATGCCACAGTGAGTGGTAGAACAAAGGAGGGAGAAGATGGGTGCTGAGATGTCAGAAAAATTAGAGGTTGTGAAATCATGACTTTGTATCTCTGAGGAATAATAATGTAGATGTAGATGTAAAAGTAGGTATTTTATTGTGTTAGGTACTGTGCTAGGCCCTGGCCATACAAAGACAGAAGGGAAATAATTTCTGCCCTCAAGGAGCTTATATTTTCTTGGGAATAGTATTTTCCAAGGCCTTCTCATCCCATATAGTTCTTAATCATATATTCTTATCATTTCTTTTCAGGCCATGCCTCTATTATTCCTCCTTTCCCCCAGAACTGTTCCATCTCCTTTTCCCAGTCTCATAATTCCTCAAGAGAATATCTTATATGCCACTTTTTGTACCTAGGTCACCAATGGAAATATTCTTTGTGGTTGTAATTTTGGAGCACATTTTATAGTCTCTGAAGAATCAAGGTTATGAGTGACCACTCCTGTAAAAACCCCAAATGGAGTCATTAAGAATCAGACATAACTGAAACAACCAAACAACAAAGAAATGAACTGGAAAAGGAAATGATAGCATCTTTACCAAGAAAACCCCAAATGGGATCATGAAGAGTTGGAAATGACTGAAACAACTGAACAACCACAACAAGAGGAGAGACATGCTTCCCTCTGTTTCCTCATGTCAGACTCAGCTGCCAGCTGTGGCAATGAGAGGGGGGAGCACAAACTGGTTCATTCTCTAACTTTGGATTCAAGGGCAGTTTTCTGTTTTTAGCTGCCCATCCTTCTTGTGAATTATCTCTCAACTGGATCAGTCTCCCATTCCTTCTCTGCAAGATCAGTTCTATCCATGTCATTTGAAATCAATCTCACCTTCTTTTCAGTAGCTTTTCCTCAGTTTCATTTATTTACACTTCCAGCTCCAAAGCTGCTTAGTTCCTGATTTCTGTTCCAGTATGTTGACATTTTCACATGCTCGGCAATGCCCTTGGATGCAGATAGATGTGTGGCATTCAGAAGTATCTGCTATTGCAGTAAGGTATTGTCCTTCTGATGTTCTTTAAGGAGAGGGATCACTTCTCTTCTCTCATTAACATCACTATGTGATCACCTTGTGCCATGCTCAGTAAATATTTGCCCTTACCCAGGGAGGAGCTCGACAAATATTTGGTGATTGATTGATCCATCTGGCTTGTTTGTTGATCATGTATTTAAGGCCTCTGTTATTTTTCCAAGAAACAAAGTCATGTTTCCACACCTCAAACCATGCCGGCCCATCTCTTCCCAAAGGACAATATGACTTCTGTGTCCTAGAGGACATTCAAAGAGTAGTACCTGTCTTCTCCTTCCTTTGCTCTCTCATTCACCATGGTGCTGATGCTGCCCTTTCTAGTCTTGTTTCCTCCATTTGTCTACCTGTCCCCACCTCTACCTCTATCCCCATCCCTACAGACTACTCTTTCTGCCCTTTTGTTGTTTCAATAGGATAATCAACAATTGATGTGCATTTAGACACTACTATTTGCCAGACATTGTGTTAAGTAATTGGGGATACAAGGAAAAACTAAAACAGTCCCTGCTGGGTATAGGGAAATAGTTACATTAATGTATTGTTGGTGAAGCTATGGATTTGTCCAGACACTTTAGAAAGCAATTTGCAATCATGCCCCCAAATTTACTGAACTATGTATACCCTTTGATCCACTTATATTACTATATCTGGACTCCCAAAGAGATCAAAGGAAAAAGACTACATGTACAAAAATATTTATTTGTATATTTTATATTTTTATATGTAGTGTCAAAGAACTAGAAACTCCAAGGAGTGCCCATAAATTAGGGAATGACTCAACAAATGATAGTATATAATGTAATGGAAAGCTCTTATATGGAAGACTTATATGAACTGATGCAGAGTACAGTAGTAAGCAGAAACCAGGAAAAGAACTGATACAATAGCATTGTAAAGACAACCATGAAATACCAAAGAACACTGCTCAACTCAATGACTAATCATAATTCCAGAGTATATATGATGCTACCACTCACCTTCTGATAGAGAGGTTATGGATTAAAGATGTAGAATGAGACTTTTTTTGGGACATGGACAATGGAGGGTTTGTTTTATTGGACTATGCAAAACAAAGGGTTTTGTTGTAAGGATTTTCTTTTTCTTCTTGACATGAGGGGGGTGGGAGAAAGAGAAAATCTATTTTTATTGATTGAAAAGAATTATATTATTAAAAAACATCTTTGCACTGAAGGAGTTTACATTTTTAGTATGTGTGTGTATATAAGGAAGTTCTCTAAAAGGAATGGTAGGAGGAGAAACATGAGATTTTTTTAACTTGTTGAGTGAAATCTTTCTAACACATCTAGGTAGCTTATGATGAGAAACTAGCTCAAGGTCAGAGACAAGAACTTTCAATATAGATCTGGGAATCAATACTACATAGAGAAGATAATAGAACTGGGAGGGGGGGCTGATGAGATTTCCAAGTGAAATGGTAGAGAAAAGGAGAGAAAAGGGAAGAGAGCCTAAGGCAGAGCCTTGTGGACACCCAAATTTAGTAGGCATGCTATAGATGAAGATCCAGTAAAGAGATGGAGAAGGATTCATGAGATAGGTAGGAAGAGAACCAAAAAAAGATAAGGCTATAAAAGTCCACAGAGCAGAGGGTATGAAGGAAAAAAGGTGTTCAACAATGCCAAATGCTACAAAGAGATCAAGAAGCATGGGAATTGAGAAAAGGCCATTAGGTTGGACAATTAAGAGATAAATGGTCATTTGGGAGAGAGCAATTTCATAAGAATGAAGTCAGAACTCAGATTGCCGAGGGTTTAAAAACGAGTGAGAAGAGAGAAAATGAAGCATAGGTGTCTTTTTTTAGGAGTTTAGAGGAGAGGAGATATTTGAAATACCATTTTGTGAGAATGATAGGATTAAGTGGGGATTTTTAAGGATAAGAGAAAACACTGGGCATGTTTTTAAGAAACAGGGAAAACCAACAGATAGGGAGAATTTTATTTTATTTTTATAGACATTTTAATATACCAATTCATGTAATAACATTTCCACATAAGTTTTCTGAAATTATATCATCCAAATTGGTTTTTTTTCCCTCCCTCTCCTCCCCCTTCCTGGAGCTGGCAAGCAATTTAATATGGGTTATACATGTATTATCATGCAAAACACATAGATAGGGAGAGAGTGAAGATTAGAGAGAGACAGGGTTTGATAGTGGAGGCAATCTGCCAGAAAAGACTGGAGGTGATGAGATTGAGAGTGTATTTTTAGAAAAACTTGCCTTGGCAAGGAGATGGGCCCTCTCTTTCATTAGAGATTAGTGTAAAGGTCAGGAAAAAGTAGTGGAATGAGGTAAGGGGGATATGAGATGAGGAGGAGGAAGAGAAAAGGAGCTTGAGATGAATGATTTCAATTTTTTTTGTTGTTGAAATATTAGACAAGATCCACCATCCAGACAATGTGGTATGTGTGTGTGTGTGTGTGTGTGTGTGTGTGTGTGTGTGTGTGTGTTGGTTCATTTGAGAAGAAAAAAAGACTCGTAACAGCTACTGTGTTGAGTGAGATTGAGAATCATTTAGGGAGGACTATAAATTTAGGTGAAGTCCTAGGTGAGATTAAAGAGCATAAATTCGTAGTGGACCCAGTAAGTATGGTCCTGTGACTTCTTCTAGCCCGATTCAGCAGTTTCTGAATAGGAAGAACAAAACAAGTGGGAGATGGTAGGAGTAATCCAGGTTATGGACTTTGGCAAGCTGTGAGTAGGACAAGAAATAAAAGCATTTGAGAATAGATAGCTAGTATGAGAATTTTTTTCTTGAATAAATGTATTTATTATAATTTATTACCTATTTATAATGTCATGTATTATATTATTATTATGTTACATATTATTACATATATAGAAATAAAAATAAATGGTAACAAAAAAGTCTATGTTTAGAAGTAGTAGAATATACAGGGAGATGGAAATGATAGAAGATATTCAGAGAACAGAATTTTGAGGTTTTTAAACATGGAAATGGAACACTTGTGAATGATTGCTTGATCAAGGGACTTTTTCCTTACTTTAGTCCAAGACCCTTGTTTTCCATAAACTGACTTTGGGGGCATGGGAGAGCTCTTATATCCTTCTCTTTTTCTTTCAGTTCTATATTTTCACTTCCAAAGGGGAATCCTGCCACTCATAGAATCACAGAGCTAGAATGACCTTAGAGATCTTCTAGTCTAGGGATTTAAAAAACCAAACCTTATCTTCTCTAGTAGAATCAATATTAAATATTGGTTTCAGAGCAGAAGAGAGGTAAGGGCTAGGCAATTGGGATTATTATATTTCAATTCAAGGATTCAAGGATGTGAGTATTTCTTGGATTGTAGTGGGGAGAGAAGGCAGCTCTTGTAGTCCATCTTTAGATCTCTTGAAGGTAAGGTATAGATTGAAGATGACTCTACATATGGTAACCTCTGAGTTGGGACAATGATGTTAAGTGACTTGCCCAGGGTCATGTAGTTCCAAAGTGGAAATGGCAGAATTTGAATTAGTACCTCCAGATCTCACCCCATTGCTCTTTTTTGCCACTCTGCACCACCACTCACTGAGCTGTGTGCCTGCTTCTCTTCTTTCAGATAGTAGTGACAGTGAACTGGAGCTCTCTGCTGTCCGCCACCAGCCAGAGGGGTTGGACCAACTCCAGGCTCAGACCAAGTTTACCAAGAAGGAGCTGCAGTCTTTGTACAGAGGATTCAAGAATGTGAGTATCTTTTGAGTTGTAGTGGGGGGGGGGCGGAGAAGGAGGGGATAAGGAAATACACTGTAGTCTATGTCTCTAGATCTCTGGGAGGTGGAGCATGGATCTGAGGGTGACTTTACATATGGCAACCTCTGAGTTGGGACAATAAAATGGGTATGAATAACTCAGGAGGCATGGCACGTCTAGCATTGTTGCCTTGGGTTATGTGGTGTTTAGAAAGCTGTTGTCCCTTCCCATGACCCAAGTCTTTTCTTAGTTTAGAACTAGGGATGATTAGGAGGACAAAGAGATTTTGGAAGGGGAGATTAGCCCTAGTGCCTCCATCTTTTTCCTCAGAGCTTGATGAAGTGTCATGGAGGATCAAGAGCTTATTAGAGAAAGCAGAAAAGAAAAGGGACAGAAGGTGGGTGATGGGATAACATATAAAAAGGTGAGCCATGATGGGGTGGTCCAGGACAACAAAAGATGGAGATCTGCCACTCACTGTATGGGGATTTGGGGAGTAGAAGCAGTGGATTGTGTCACTAAGGGTGATTCCGTGCTGCAGGAATGTCCCACTGGTCTGGTAGATGAAGAGACCTTCAAGCTCATCTATTCCCAGTTCTTCCCTCAGGGAGGTGAGTTTTCCATGTGTGTGAACCTGTTATTTCCCCAATCAAGAAGGAAGATTGACCTCATTAGTCCCTCCCTTCCATTTCCATTCCCATAGGTGCTAAAGAGCCATTTATCCCTCAGTTTAATGTTGTCTCCAAGGCTGACAGCAAAGGTAGCTGGGCAGATTCAGCCCTTCATCCTCACCTACCCATGTCATCTGCAGCAAGGGCTAACTGAGGATCCAGGGCACATTCTGTGACCGGTGATGACCCACTGACACATTTGTCACTGGGGGCATTTAATAACTCTCCTTCCTAGGTAGCTCTCTCCATTTAGATATCCATGGAGGTGCAGCTATCAGTTTTCAAGCAGCCACAGAAGACAGTCTGAACCAGGCTTGCCCTCCACTCAAAAGGTTCTCAGTTCTTTCTGCCAGCACCCCTCTTCCTCCAGGCGATGAAGCATCCCTTCCCCTGGGCATGCCCTACACAGTTATTCCTGGAGGAAGCAAAGAGTAGGGGTGGGAGGCATCTTGGCAGGTCCCTGGCACTCAACACCAGCCCTTTCCCTCTGTCTGTCCCTGCAGATGCCACCACATATGCACATTTCCTCTTCAATGCCTTTGATGCAGATGGGAATGGGGCCATTCACTTTGAGGTAGGTCCCTTGTTCCTGGTTTCCTTAGTTTGCCCTGGGGGCAGCTCTACAGGGATTTCTCATTCTGCTTCTTCCCCCATGCCATTGTCTTTCTGGCTAAAGAAGGCTATTAATTCTATGTTGCTTCTCCCTTCAAGAGGCATTCTTTAAAGTCCCACTGACTAAAATACTGTTCCCAGCAATAATCCGTCATTTCCCTAATAGCATATTGGATAGTGGAGAGCTAGCTGAGACTTGGAGTTGGGAGTCTATTAGTAAATCATTATCTCAGACACTTAGTGGCATTATACTAAAGATTAGGGAGATAAAGACAAAAATAAAACCACCTTTGCCTTCAAGGAACTTACATTCTACTGGTCCATGAACATAAGCTCTCAGAGCCTCAGTTTCCTCATATATAAAATGCGTTAGTAATGATTTATACTACTAAGTAACTTAGTAAGTAGAATGTTGGACCTCAAGACAGGAAGACCTGAGTTCAAATCCATCCTCAGAAACTTATAGACTGTGAGCCTAGGCAAGTCACTAAACCTCTTAACTACCTTATTTACCTCAACTGTCAAATGGGGGTAATAATAGCACCTACCTCCTAGGGTTGTTATAAAGATCAAATGAGATATTTGTAAATTGCCTAGCATGATGCCTGGCACATAGTATTCCTACTAATAAATGCTTATTCTGTTCTGTCCTCTCTAACTCTCTCACAAAGTTTTTGTGAAGAGTGCATACTGCAGGAGGCAGCTAGGAGGCTCAGTACATTGAGAGCCAGGTCTAGAGATGGGAGGTCCTGGGTTCAAATTAGACCTCAGATACTTCCTAGCTCTGTGACCCTGGGCAGATCATTTAACTTCCTTTGCCTGGCCTTTACCACTCTTCTGCCTTGGAATCAATATACAATGTTAATTCTAAGATGGAAAGTAAGGGTTAAAAAAAAAAGAATGCATACTGTAAATCTTTAAATACTATGTTTTTTGACCATCTTGGGCCAATGCAAGGCAACGTGTTCTCAGAATCAGGCCCAAACCGTTATTTTATCTTTTTTTTTTTTAACCCTTACCTTCCATCTTAGAATCAATACACAGTATTGACTCCAAGGCAGAAGAGCAGTAAGGGATGAATTGACTTGCCCAGAGTCTTGCCGAATCTTTTTGCACTTCAAAAGGTACATATTTTATATCCGATTATGTTAACATTTTCACTTCAAGAATTTGTTCTCCATGGCTCAAGTCCTACCTCTGGCACCTACTACCATGCGACCTCCGGTCATTCTCTGAACCTCTCGGCTCCCCAGGCAGCGTGCTGAGATGCTCAGTTACAGAGCAGGCACTCTGCCACAGTGAGAGGCATTTCTCACTCAGAGATCCCTGAATCCAAGAAATCACAGGTTTGGTAAAAAAAAAAATGGTATTGATTTTCCAGAGATTGGAAGGTCAAGATAAGTCTCCGGGACACCAGACACTTATTGGATCTCCAGGGAGAGGGGGGCAGCCTAGCCACAGAGATCACAGCGTGCCTGCTGAGTCAGGCCAGCCCAGGCTGAGACGTTGCCTGATCCCGCGGTACCCAGAGCTCCCGGGGGGGGGGGGGGGGGGGGGGCCGGGGGGGAGGAAGGGCGGGGCGCCAGGCTCAAGCCAATTCTTCTTCCAGAAAACCTTTAATGCCAAAGGCTAAAATTTCATTTTTACTATTTAAAACCATAAGCTTCAGTGCCATTCACCTTCCAAAATCCTCCTCCTTCCTCCCGTCCTCCTTGCGCCCTGAGCGGGGGTGCTGAGGCTGAGGAGGAATAGCTGCTCTAGGAAAAGAGTCTAAATATTTCGTGTAACCTGGGATGGTTGGCAACACCGATTTATCCATCCACTCGCCTCTGGATAATAGCGTAGCTGAGCTATTTAAAGGTATCGCGTTATCTCTCTATAGCGCCATCTACAGTCTGGCTCTCGTCTCCATCTCTGTTTCAGTCTCCATAGTGTGAGTGTGTGTGTTTGTGTGTGTGTATGAATTAGAATTGAATTAAATTTGAAAAAATATATATATATATACACACATAAACCCTACCTTCTGTCTTAGAACTGATTCATAGTATTACTTCCAAGGCAGAAAAGCAGTAAGGGCCAGGCAATTGGGGTTAAGTGACTTACCCAGAGTCCTACAGCTAGGAAGTGATTAAGGTAAAATTTGAACCCAGGACCTTTTTATCTCTAAGCTTGGCTCCCTACCCACTGAGTCACCTAGCTGCCCCTATATTTACATATATAATATTTATTTATATTAGATATATAACCCTCTATATAACATAATATACATATACTATTTATATAATTATATATGTAATTATATATCATATACATATGTAAACATATGAATGTATACTATATAATATATAAAAGTATATATTATATTGTATATTCAAACCTTTACTTTGTGTCTTAGTAGCACTAGCAAATAGGATTAAGTGATGGCCCAGGATCACATAGCTAGACTGTGTCTGAGGTAAAGTTTGAAACCAGGACCTCTTATCTCTAGGTCTGGCTCTGCCCACTGAGTCACATATATTTATATATATATATATATATATATATATATATATATACGTATATACATATATATATAAATATAAATATATGTGTGTATTTAATTAATTTATTTAAATTTATAATATTTAAATATATAGTATATATTATGCTGTTTATAATATTTAATATTTAAAATAATTTTTAATATTTAAACATATAGTGTATAATATATATGAATATAAATAGAACTCTCTATATAAATATCTAAAATCCTTACTTTCTGTCTTAGTAGCAACTCTAAGACAGAAGGGCAAGGGCTAGGTAAATGGGGTTAAGTGTCTTGCCCAGGATCACATAGCTAGAATGTGTCTGGGGACAGATTTGAACCCAGGTCCTCCTGACTTCAGGCTTAGTGCTCTATCCACTGGGCCACCTGGCTGCCTCGGTTTTTGTGTTCTAAAATAAAGGGTTTTTTGTTTGTTTTTAAATATAAAACAATATAAAAACCATTCTTGGTTGGCAAGTTTCTACTTAAAACAACTGCACTGGGTTTAGCCCTCAGGCTGTGGAATGTTGACCCCTTATTTAATAGGGAGAGAGCTGGCCTTAGAGTCAGAAAACCTGGATTTGAAGACTAGATCTTGTCACATTCTGACTGTGTGACCCCTGGGCAGGTCCCTTAGCCTCGGTGCTCTGGGAACCCCTCAAAGACTCGAGTTCCCGAGAAGGTGCTTTGATGGATGAAGTTTCTTCCCTGGGGAGTTCCCTGTACTGGTGGCATCACAGGTCCAATCCCTATCCTGTCTCTCTCTCTAGATCTCCAAAGGGCAGCCCATCCCCTCTTTCCAGGAACTCTGCACCCTTCAGTCATCACAGGCGCATAGTTCTAGCCCTGAAAGGGATCATCATGTGGAAGATCTTGGCCAACCTCTTCATATTATAGCAGGGGAAACTAAGCCCCAAGGAAATGGTTCCTGGAAAGAGAAGATCCTCATTGGGAAGAAATCTTTCCTTTTGTCTAACTTAAGTCCCTGGAACTGGAAGCCAACCCTCTCCACTCCTCCATCTCCCTCCCTATCCCGGAGGGCAGGAAGAGGAATCTGGCTCTCTGTTGCTATTCCCGTTCGGTTGGGGCTTTTGTCCGAGTTGCCAAGTCACTCCCCAACCCTCACGAGCCCCCAAAGCCTTGCGCGAGCCCCGGAGACGTGGAGCTGAGCCTAGGAAAGGGCTCCCAGCACAGGCTGTCCGTGTGGCTCCCACTCCTGGTGATCCAGAAGCTTTTGATAACGAATGGAATGCAGTCCTTAGAAATGCTGTTTTAAACCATGGTGATAAATTTTTGAAACTCAACAGCTCGTTCTAACTTGTTTTCATTGGCGTTCCTTTCCCAGAAGAGGTGTTGAGAAATAACAGCACAGAAGGAATTCTTTCTTTTTCTTCTTTATGTTTTTATGGATAGATTTCATTTTTACAACCCTGTCATTTTGAGATACTCCCTTTTCTACTGGCCCCTTGAGAAAAGAAAACAGTACAGCAGAAACAATCATCACCATCATATTGAAGAAAGCTTTCAAAATTCCACATCCCTAGTCTTCCACCTTTCAGGCACTAAAAGATTGTATATTGAGAGCTAGAAGGGACATCAGAGATCATCTTGCCCTAACCTGGGGCTTTGCTGAAGCCAGCTGGAACCTGCTCCCTGGAGCAGATTGTTAAATTTTCAGTGTAAGCATTTACACCCTCAAAATCTGAAAATGCTACAAATCAAGGCCTGAGTTATTGTTTTTATTAATTATCTAAGCTTAAGAAAGTGATAGAGAAACTACTAATAACGAAGAATAAACTTTAAAGTGTGTTGTGCATACATTTTCTTTTTTGGAGAGCTTGTTGTTAAACATTTACTAGTACAACCCTGACACTAATTCTTTCATTTTTTTTAAACCCTTGACTTCTATCTTGGAATCTATGCTAAGTATTGGTTCCAAGCCAGAAAAACAGTAAGGACTAGGCAATGGGGGTTGTGACTTTCCTAGGATCACATAGCTAGTCAGTGTCTGAGGTCAAATTTGAATCCAGAACCTCCTGTCTCCCAGCCTGGCTCTTTATCCACTGAGCCACCTAGTTAACTCCCAACCCCTTTCATTTAGAGAAAATAAACCTGAACAGAGCAAGTATCTTGCCTAGGATCCACGGTTAGTTAATAGACACTGACTCCAATGTTTTAACTTCAGACACTCTTTTTACTGGGCTAAGACTGTTGTTGTTTTTTATAATAATTACAGCTCTTTGCTTCATTTTATTATTCTTTTCATTCATACTACTGGAGTCATGCATGTTTTGTTGCTTCTATGTATGTCAGTTCATAAAAATCTTCCTAGATTTCTCTGAATTCCTCCCATGTTTTATTTCTTATGGTGCAGTAACATTCATTATAATTGCATACCAGGTTGTTCAGCCATTCTTCATTGGATAGGCATCTGCTTTATTCCTTCTTTTTTGCTACTTATTGTAAAAGAGGTTCAATATCATTTTTTAAAAAGTTTCATTGATGGAAGGGAACAAGCCTCTTTAAAAAAAATCTCAGTGATTTTCTGAAAAGAGTCCATGCAGCATAGAGGATAAAGAGAGACTTTCTGCCCCCCCCCCTCCACCAGCCAAAGTCAGAAAGACCTAGATTTAGAATTGACCTCTGACAATACTGCCTAGGAGACCCTGGGCAAGTCACTAACCTCTCAGTGCCCTAGGCAAATCTGAAGATATAAGTTGTAGAGAAGGGATTAACTTAAATAACTAGAAAGTCTCTTCCAGGTGGAGGTGGGCTGGTGCCCAAAACCCACCATACAGCTTTGCTTCTAGCCCTGACTTTGTCATTTCCTACAGCAAGTATAGATAATTTTTTTTTTCCAGGAGTGTGGCTGAGAATGGGAGATGATAGCCTGAGGGGATGGCAGGGCCTACAGAAGGTTTTTGAGGACAGGAGAAATGAGCATGTGGAAAGGCCATCCAGGGGTATGGTAGTAGGCTGTTCCCTGGACACAGGGCTATGGAGAAGCTCTAGGCTGCTTTTTTCATGATCGAAGGAAAGAAAGAAAGAATAAAACATTTATTATGCACCTACTATGTGCTGGGCACTGTGCTAAGTGCTTTATAAATATCTCATTTGAGATTCACAAAAACTCTGGGAGGTAAGTGCTCTTATTATCCCTATTTTATGGTTGAGGAAACTTACCAAACAGAGGTTAAATGTCTTAACTGGAAGGCAGCTGGGTGGCTTAGTGGATTGAGAGCCAGGACTAGAGATGGGAGGTCCTGGGTTCAAATCTGGTCTCAGATACTTCCTAGCTGGGTGACCTTGGACAAATCACTAATTATTTAGCCCTTGTTGCTCTTCTGCCTTAAAACTGATACTTAATATTCTAAGACAAAAGGTTAAGGATTTAAAGGAAAAATAAATGCCTTGGAGAAAATGATTTTCAAAAGCAGGATGGAGTTTCATCTTTTTGGATTTCTCTTTCTCTAAGGAGAGATACTTATGATTATTTAATTAATTCGTTTAATAATTCTGACATAATTAATTATTCAATTAATAATTCTGACAGATCTTGCATCAAGAATTCATAGTACGGAGTTTTCCTTCCGTATGCATTACCTGGCTTTTCTTTGTTCCTGACCCTTACCACTCTTCCTGGAACCAATACACAGTATTGATTCTAAGATGAAAGGCAAGAGTTTTATTTATTTTTTTGAAAATTTTATTTAGTCAATTTAGAATATTTTTCCTTGGCTACAAGAATCATGTTCTTTCCCTCCTCTCCTCTCCCCACCCCTTCCCGTAGCCAATGCGTAATTCCACTGGATTTTGTGTGTCATTGATCAAGACCTATTTCCATATTATTGATGTTTGCACTAGGGTGATTGTTTAGAGTCTACATCCCCAATCATGTCCCCATCAATTCACATGATCAAGCAGTTGGTTTTCTTCTGTGTTTCTACTCCCACAGTTTTTCCTCTGAATGTGGATAGTGTTCTTTCTCATAGATCCCTCTGGGTTTTTCAGGATCACTGCATTGCCATTAATGGAGAAGTCCATTACGTTCGATTGTACCTCAGTGAATCAGTCTCTGTGTACAATGTTCTCCTGGTTCTGCTCCTCTGGCTCTGCATCACTTCCTGGAGGTTGTTCCAGTCTCCATGGAATTTCTCCACTTTATTATTCCTTTTTGCACAATAGTATTCCATCACCAACATATACCACAGTTTGTTCAGCCATTCCCCAATTGAGGGGCATCCCTTCATTTTCCAATTTTTGGCCACCACAAAGAGCGCAGCTATGAATATTCTTGTACAAGTCTTTTTCCTTATTATCTCTTTGGGGTGCAAACCCAGCAGTGCTATGGCTGGATTAAAGGGCAGACAGTCTTTTATCACCCTTTGGGCATAGTTCCAAATTGTCCTCCAGAATGGTTGGATTAATTCAAGGTTTTTTTTTTTTTAAGTCTTACCTAGGGTTGGGAGGACCTGGGTTCAAAGGTGACTTTAGATATTTCCCAGCTGCTTGACCCTAGACAAGTCACTGAACCCTGATTGCCCAGCCTTTGCTTCTCTTCCATCTTAGAACTGATACTAAAGTCAGAAAGTAAGAGTTTAAAAAGAGTTAAAGTTAAAATTTTTTTTAAAAAGTAAGAGGTTTTTTTTAAAGTCTTATTTAGAGTTCCATAGCTCATAAATGTCTGAGAAGGAATTTGAACTCAGATCTTCTCAACTCTAGACCCAGAGCTCTATCCTTTATGCCACTTTAATGCATTACTCTCCTTCCATCCTCTCTCCCATAACTTCATTTTTTAAACCCTTACCTCTCATCTTAGAATCAATACCGTGTATTGGTTCCAAGACAGAAGAATGGTAAGGGCTGGGCAATGGGGGCTAAGTGACTTGCCCAGGATCACACAGCTAGGAAATGTCTGAGGCTAGATTTGAACCCAGGACCTCCCATCTCTGGGTCTGACTCTCAATCCACTGAGCCACCAAACTGCCCCATAATTTCACTTTAATAAAAATGTGGAAAAGGCTAGTTCTTACACAGAAGAAATGAATTCTTCATGGTGAAATTTTAGTACTAATGGCTATTTGGGGTGGGTTTGAACCCTTCAGATCACATCAGTGTCCAAGGAAGACTTCCCTAGATACAGGATAACCCCCAAGCCCTGATTCTGAAGGGTCTTCTCCCTTGGGGATCTGAAGAAGGGAGCCCAGGTTCCTAATCCTGCCAGGAAATGGAAGGCAGCCCTGGGAGGGAGGGCTGAATAGCTCTGCTTGGGTCTCCCACCTCTGGCCAGTCAGGGAGGGCTGTTTCAAAAAGGCCCCTGATTTGGTGGATTCCGAGCCTCTAAAAATAACTGCATGCAGCCCAAAGCTCAAACCTCATCACAGAGAGGAAAACCTCAGCCAGAGTCTCCGATCGATCCTGCCTCAGACTCAGCCTTCCCAGGGTCAAGGGCAGCTAACGGGAAAGAGAGACAACTCCAGGATTGGTGGAGGCGTTCATCACAACATCAATAAGGCTTTCAAAACATTTTCTTTTAAATACGACTAGCCAACTCTAGGCGTTCTGGAGGGATCATGACAGTCCCGTGGAGGACAGAGAGGAGCCCTGGACTGAGCTGGGAGCCGGGAGCTCCATCGTGGGGTCACTTGCTCTCTCTGAACTTCAATTTTGAAATGATCCACAAACGGAGACACACACGAGAGTGTGTACATGTGTCTGTGTAGAGGAAGCAGGAATGACACTGATTCCCAGGGGAGGGAATCCCCCCTTACTAATGATGTAGGTCGCCACCTTCTCTGCAACTTGCCGGCTTCGACAGTTACCTGGAATGTGTCATGGGCAGCAAGGTGGCACAGGGGACAGAGGACCAGGTCTGGAGTCAGGAAGATCTGAGTTCAAAACTGGCTTCAGACACTTAGTAACTGTGTGATCCTGGGCAAGTTGCTTTCCCCTGTTTGCCTCAGTTTCCTTTTTTGGTAAAATGAGTTGAGAAGGAAATGGTAAACCACAACCAACTTTGCCAAGACAACCTCAAATGGGATCATGAAGCGTCAGACAAGACTGAACAATAAAACAGAATGTGTCCAACTCACAGGTTGATATGCAGAGGAAAGGATTCGTTTCTATTTGAGTTTCTAATCACTGACCTAGATCATTGAGAGGTTTAGTGATTTATCCAGGGTCATACAGCCAGTATATGCCAGATGGAGAACTTGAACCCAGGTCTTTGTGGCTTTGAGACTGGTTCTCTTCATGACAACACACTGCCTCTCAAGAGGCAGTGCCATATAGTGGATAGATATATCAGAGAGACAACTTGGAAGATCTAGATTAAAATTCTGTCTTTGACCTGTAATGGCTTTGTGATCCTGGACAAATTACTTAATCTGTAAACCATAAATAAACAAATTGCAGAGAAATGATAACTTGTATTGATATAGGGAATTTCCTCATTGAGATTTAAATCTATTTTTTAAATCTTCTATCTTAGTATCGGTTCTAAGATTGAAGGGCCACAAGGGTTGGGCAATAAGGACTAAGTGACTAGGTCACACAGCTAGGAAGTATCTGGGGCCAAATTTGAACCCACATCCTCCTGACTCTAGGCCTGGTGCTCTAACTACTGTGCTACCTCAATGCCTCTGATTTTATCCTGTTGTTATCACAAGACTCTCCCTCTCTCTCTCTCTCCATTTCCTTTTCCTTCTCTTCTCCTCTTTCCCTTCTTTCTATAGTATACATATCTATCTTCTAACTTCCTGAAGCAACCTATTTAATTTCATTTATGTTATTTAATCTGCAATTTCTTTTGTGTTAGGTTATGGCACTTTTAAGGAGTCAGGCTGTAAAAATGATGGACTTTGTCACTGGGAAGGTATTCTGAGTAAATGAGTTAGAAAAAGCTGGAGGCAGGTATGTTTATATTCCTTCAGTGCAACAGAAAGGGTCCAGTTGAGATTAGATAAATTAAATTCATAGTGAACCTAGTTGTCCAATTGAGTGATTTTTTTTATGCAATTAAAAATACTTTTAGCAGCAGGTGAATGAATAGGAATGGAGGAGACCGCCAATAAGAGTGACCCAGGATTGGGATTTGGCAAAATAGGGCTGGCAATAGGATAAAGTGGTAAAGAATTCAAGGAGAACTGATTGTATAAGTGTCCAGACGAAAGAGAGAGGAAGGCCAAGGGAAGGGTGATGGAATGGGAGAAGAGAGCCGGGCGAAAGGATTGGGACTCAAGATTGGGTGAGGAATAACTTCAGGAGGGAGGAGTGAGACAGAAAGAGATGGTAGGATAAAAAATTGTAGCAAAACAGAAGAATTTCAGCATTCTGGATCATGGAGGTTGGTCATGGACAGGAGAGAGATTCCTGTGTGACTAAGATGAAGAGAAGATGCTGGTCCTGGCAGCTGAAGAAGCTGATGGAGTTGGCGACCTGGACATGTTGCACTCTCCAAGTACGAGAACAAAGGTCGGCGTGGACAGGGAAGATGTATGTGGGGTCCTGAGCTTCTGGAAGAAGGAATGACCCTGTGTAAATGACTGATCTGGTCTAGGCGATAAAGCTGGGCAGAGGAAGTGAAGCTGGCCCAAAGAAAGTGAAGTTGCTGATTAACAGTAGTAAAAGGATGACTCAGAAATGAAAGTGTGATGTAGACTGGCTCCTCCTCTTGTGGTCCCGCTTCTAGGAGATAAAAGAATCATCTATTACTAAAGAGGAGGCCAGGGCAGCAGTGTCAGATGTCTCTTGGCACAAGATGTAAAGAATGTGTTAGTACAGCTACAGGAAAGCTTCTCTGATACAGTGAACATCCCAGGGAGTGCAACAGAATGGGTGAGGAGAAAATTATATGGAGGGGAGACGGTTAGGAAGCTCATTGGATAGAGCACCAACCTTGGAGACAGGAGATCCTGGGTTCAAATCTGGTCTCCAACACTTCCTAGCTAGGTGGCAAGTCACTTAACTCCAACTGCCTAGCCTCTACCTCTCTTCTGCCTTGAAACTAATACACAGTATTGATTCTAAGACAGAAGGTAAGAAATGTATTTTTTTAATAATATGGAAGGGGGCAGTGATTCAGTGGATTGAGAGCCAGGTCTAGAGATGGGAGGACGTGGGTTCAAACATAGCTTCAGACATTTCCTAACTGTGTGACCCTGAGCAAGTCACTTAATACTCATTGCCTAGCTCTTTTGCCTTGGAACCAAAACATAGTATGGATTCTAAGATGAAAGGTAAGGTTTAAAAAATGGAAAATGAAAATAAAAATAATACAGAGAAGTTTAAGGTAGATAGAGATGAGAGTATGGGGAGAGGTGTTTCAACTCAGAAGATGTGGAATTGGAAGTATGGTGATAAAGAGGCGTGGGAGCTGGTCATTTGTCTATTTAGGATGAGGAGTTAGTAGCTGATAGGAGTCATTGTGCCCTTGATTGATAGTGAGGTGGTGCAGCAAATAGAGTGCCAAGCCTAGAGTCAGGAAACCTCATCTCCAAATGTTCAAAACATGGCCGTAGACATTTACTAGCTGTGTGATCCTGAGCAAGTCACTTAACTCTATTTGCCTTGGTTTCCTTATTGTAAAATGAGCCAGAGAAAGAAAAGGCAAACCATTCCAGTATCTTTGCCAAGAAAACTCCAAATGGAGTCACAAAGAGTCAGATGACAGCTGAAACAACTGAACAAAACCAATTGTGCCCTCCGGGGTCATGTGGAAACTAAGCAGTTGGTGTGGGTCCTCGCTGCCTCACACTCTCCAAGTTCTGAGACATGCCAAAGATAAGAGTAAGCAGGTGCTTGGGTCTCTGGCTGGCAGGACTGAACTCTCACTCTCCACCTATCCCAGAGCTTCATTCCAAGATGGCGACACATGAGACAAGCCCCAGAGATGATCCTATACCTGCCAGAAGCACTTGCCTGGAAGCAAAATCTAGACCTCAAGTATCCTGAGACCTGAGATCTAAGATGGCTTAGAGTCTGTCTTGGAGCAGGTGGGCTACTGCTGTGAATGCCCAGAGACTCAAATATTCCTAGAGTACTTCATTTTCCTCTTTTTTTTTGTATATCCAGATTACCCTCTAACTTCCATTGTAATTATCTGCATACATGTTATATATCTCATAATCTACAAGTTCCCTAAGGAAAGGGACTATCTAGTTTTATACCCTTGTTTTCTGTCCATAGAAGAAAGGTCTAGGCACCTGGGGCTAAGTGATTTGCCCAAGGTCATACAGTTAGGATGTGTGGGAGGCCAGATTTGAACCCAGGATCTAGGACTGTGCTATCTAGATGCCCCATTATTTTTATTTAAAAAAATGTTTATCTTTAGTGTTTGAATATTGCTTTGTGCATGGTAGATTCTCAGCAAGTGTTTGTTGAATTTAATTCATGTTGAGGAGGCCTGATTTCCCAAGTAGCCTTGTCTAGGAAGAGGAAATTGAAAAGCAATCCAGCTATTATAATTCACTTAAGTCTGCTAGACCTGACCTGACAATTACTCTTACTGCTCAGTTCTCCATTGGTACATATATTCTATGGACACACCAGAGCAGCAAGAGCTAGTGTGGAACAGTGATAAGAGCCATTTTGGATATGTTATTTATAATCAATTAATCAACAAGCATTTATTAATATATCATAACAATATTACTGGCCACCATTTTAAAAACACTTACTATGTGCTGAACACTATGCCATATGCTGGTTTGTTTTCCTTTAGGGGGCTCCCCACTTTATGACATGAACCTGGGGATTTCAGGCAGGAGCAGAGTTGGTAGCAGGAACCACTGTTCTAGGTGTAGTCCTTGTGAAGGAATAAAAGAGTTAAGGAATGCTCTCTTACTCAAGGAGATTTAAAAGGTGGGTGATCCAATGTTAACATCATCACCATCTCCTTAGGCTTGGATTGCTTTTTATATGAAACGTTTATCTCTGCTAGATTGAGAGATATGTATTTATCTGTGTTATTTCCACTGCTCAGTGGCACTCCTGAGGTGGTAGAGTGGATAGAATGTCCCATCTAGAGTCAGAATGACTTCATAAGTTCAAATCTGGCCTCAGACACTTACCACCATCATGGGTAAGTTGCTAAACCCTGTTTGCTTCAGTTTCCTCATCCATAAAATGAGCTAGAGAAGGAAGTGGCAAACCACTCCAATGTCTTTGCCAAGAAAACATCAAATGGGATCAGGAAGAGTGGGAGACAACAGAGCAACAAAAGAGGCATTCCTATTAATGGAAATTCTAGCTTGCCTGGGGGTATGATATCAGTATGCCTCCATGCTTTGGAGAATTTCATATGGGATCAGCATCTGATTTTTTTTTAAACCCTTATCTTCCTACTTAGAATTAATACTTAGTATTAGTTCCAAGCCAGAAGAGCAGTAAAGGCTGGGCAATTGGGATTAAATGACTTGCCTAGAAGCACACACCTAGGAAGTATCTGAGTCCAGATTTGAACCCAGGATCTCCTGCCTCCAAGTGAATACCACCACCACAATTATTATCTCATCTAATGAGAAAATGGAGGCAAGCAAGGTAAAGTTGACTTGCCTCGAGTCACAAAGCTAATAACATTATCTGAGGTTGGATTTGGACTTGGGTCTTCCTGACATCAGACCTAGCACTCTAGCCATGGTGCCACCTAGCTGCCCCAAATTATGGTTGAATTGTGGAAGGAAATAAATCTAGACTGTCTCAGAAGCCAAACAAAACAGACACACGCAAGGAGAAAGAAATTGCACAAGGAGACATAAAAAGAAATGTTGAGAATACCACCATATAACACTTCTAAGTCTCTGTTCTGTCTCCCAGCAATACTCTACTAACTCTCAGCAAATGTCCAAGTATTGGAATGTATGTTGGAATGCATAATTGGATTAAGGCTTTAAATGGCAGACAGGGGAGTCTAACGGTTATAGTCAGTTTTGGTTTTTGATTCTCTGAAGGTTTTTGAGAAGGCGAATGACCTGACCATCTTGACATACAAGGAAGTAGAATTTGATAGCAATATGAAGGACTGATTAGAGAAGGAAGAGGGAAGATGGAAAGGCTTGTTAAATTCAGTTGGTGCTCATGGATGCCTGTACTAAGATGGCAGCCATGAGAATGGAGAATAGGAAATAGGAGAGATACTGAAGAAGTTGAATTGATGAGACTTGATCATTGATTAGAGCTAAAAGGGCTGTGGGATAAGAAAAAGTCAAAAATAATTCCAAGTTTATAAACATTGGAGTTTATGTGAAAAGTGGTGCCAAAGACAGAGATAGTAAAGTCAAAGGGAGACCTAGGCAGGGTGAAATGAAAAGAAAGTCTTTCTGTTTTTCCAAACATTTGTGGAAATGCCAACACAAAGTGCTCCTTTAGTTGGGAAAGCATTTGGGGCAGTGGAAAATGTCCCTTGAGGAATATGGTAATACTTGCATTCATAGTAGGGAAGGGAGCAAACATCTATGTGTCAGGCACTATGCTAGGCACTTTACTAATATTATCTTATTTTATCCTCAAAAAAACCCTGAGAATGAGCTAGGTGCCACAGTGTATAGAGCACCAGACCTGGAGTCAGGATGACCTGTGTTCAAATACGGACTCAGATACTTCCTAGTTGTGTGACTCTGGGCAAGTCACTTGTTCCTGTCTGCCTAGCTCTTGCCCTTCTGTCTTAGAATTTAATCCTATGTATATGGTAAAGTTCACTAGGACCTCTTCCTTATCAAGGGGAGTACAAATCATCTCCATTTTAAAATAACACAGTATCATAAATTTATAGATTTGGAGCTGGAAGAAACTATGGATTAAATGTCATCTAGCCCCTTAATTTTACAGATGAAGAAACTGAAACCCAAAGAGGGTAATGATTTACCAAGGTGACCCAGTTATTAAGTGAACAAATCTAGATTTGAACCCATGTCATCTGGCTCTAAATCCAGTGCCCTTTCCATTGGGATACATATTTCTTGCCTCAAAGCCCTACAGAACCCTAATCCCTAAACAAGAACATGGGGCATGGATATTTAGTCACTGGAAGCATTTACTGAGTGTCCAGACCCAAGGGTTTTAAGGCTGTCTTAACATCAGAAATATTGATTTTAACCTATTGATTTTTGCTTTTCCAAGAGTCTTAAAAAAACCCCATTTATCTGCTGAATGTGGCAGGTTAGGAACTGACCAGTGGAGTTACTAATTTTGCAAAAGAGGATCATGAACCAGAAACTCAAGACTCTTCTGTTTTCCTTTGGGTTTTGAAATAGCTGTCTATTTCTGGTAGCATGCAAGAGCCCAAAGCATACCTTCATGTCTCTTACAATCAGAAGCTGAATTGATTGAAGATAGAAGAAACAACTACTGGGCCAAATGAACCCCCAAATGGTTTAGTAAATAAATGAGTAGAATTAACAAGGTAGCAAGAAGATTTTAAACCATTGAAGAGAAAAGAAAAGACACACCCGTTTTCGGGCAGGATCGGTAATGGTGCCATTAAAACTGTTCTTTACAATTACATACTTAACTTTAAAAATTGTTGATATCTTTCGTTTTTACATATCCCATTGTATATTCCTCCCTGTCATCTCTTCCAAGATGGTCATTTCCTACAACAAATCATTTTTTTAAATGGAAGAAACATAAAAGGTTCAGCAAAACTAAAATGTCCGACATGTGCCATTATTCACATCCACAGTCCCCCAGTTCTGCAAAGAACCAGAGTGGGGTGTCCTCTACTATCTCTTCTTTTGGGTCAGATTTGGCCATTACGATTTCATGGCCTTTGGTTTCTATTGTTTTGGTGGTGATGGCATTCTTTCTTTTTACATTGTTGTCTTTATGCATGCTGTTTTCTTGGTTCTTTTAACTTCACTTTGCATCAGTTCACTTAACTTCTTCCATGCTTCTCAATATTTATCATATGCATGATTTTTCACAGTGCAGTTATATTCTTTTCTATTTGTACACTGAAATTTGTTTAGCCAGTCCCCCAAACCATGGTCATGAACTTTGTTTCCAGTTCTTTGCTATCACAAAAGAATGCTGCTATAAATACTTTGGTGTACAAGGGTCTTTCTTCTTGTCAGTGACCTCCTTGGGGTATAGACTCTGAGTCAGAATAGGGACATTTTTGTTACTTTATTTGCTTAATTTCAATGGTTTTATTGGATTAAGTGATTAATTCTAACCATGCAATAGGATGGTTGAGCTAATTCACAGCTCCACTCACAATGCATTAATGTGCCCATCTTTCTACATGTTGTCTCCAGCATTTTCTATTCCCTGTCTTTTGTTAACTTTGCCAGTTGCCACACATGAAGCAAAATCATAGGGTTACTTTGATTTTTGTTTTTCTTAATATTAGTGACTTAGAGCATTCTTTCATGTGTTATTGTTTCCAGTTCTTCTTTTGAGAACTGTTTATTCAGATCCTTTGACTACTTATCTATTGATAAAAGGCATATGGTCTCATACATAGTTGTCTTTATATCTTCATTATCAGATGACTGTTCAGAGATATTACATACAAAGATTTTTTTCCAGGTGACTACTTCTCTTGTTTGTCTGGTTGAATTGATTTTGTTTGTATAGAACACTTTCAATTTCGTATAATTAAAATGATCATTTTTATCATCTGCTTTATCCCTTTTTGATTTAGAATTTCCTCTATCTCTTTTTGTTTTAGAATTCACCTTTCTCCACCAACCTTTTTTTCTCTTTTAAATTTTTATGGTATTTTTTTCATATTCAGGTCATAAAATGCCTGCTTTACTAATAAATTAGCCTGACTTAACCTCCTCTGTGTAGCCCTTACAACTCTTCTGCCTTGGAACCAATATACAATATTGATTATAAGATAGAAGATAAGGATTTTAAAAAAATAAAATAATAAATTAGTTTGGTTCATTAAATCAGGTGGCAACTAGGAGGTGCAACGGATAGAGCAATGGGTCTGAAATCAGAAAGATTAAGCTTCTTGAATTCAAATCTAGCCTCAGATACTTACTAGGCATGTGACCCTGGACAAGTTACTTAACCATGTTTGCCTCAGTTTTCTCATTTATAAATAAGCTGGAGAAGGAAATGGAAAATCACTCCAGTATCTTTGCTAAGAAAATCCCAAATGGGGACACAAAGAATTGAATAATTTTAAAAACAAGTAAACAACAACAATAAAGCAGGTCCTATAAGACCTCTATTTAGTTCTAGTTATTATTTGAACTGGAAAATAATAAAAATTATATTTCCTCCAAATATTCTATAATTTAGCCTTTTCACAGCAGGGCCTCTCTCATCCCAAATTACTCTGAATTAGTGAGTTTTTATATTTTTATTATTTCCATAGATTGCATGGAAAATCTGGATTCAAGTTTTACACTGGACACATACTGGATTGTGTGACCCTGGACAAGTTACCCAACCTGGCAGGGCTCTAGGCAACTCTCTAAGATTAGAAGTTTTAGAGAAGTTACTACCCTGTATGGGTAGAAAGAATTTCTTCATCTGAGAGTTCCCTATACCAGCAAATCACAAGTCTACTCCCTAGTCCTATATTATTGCCAGTAATTCCCTATTAACAAAATCCAACTGCCTTCAGCCCAGTGCTCTTTTTTTTTTTTGGCAGGATTTTGTGGTGGGTCTCTCAATTTTGCTGCGTGGAACAGTTCATGAGAAGCTGAAATGGGCCTTTAATCTCTATGACATTAACAAGGATGGCTACATCACAAAAGAGGTACCTGTTTATAAATGGTAACGGATGGGACAGAGGGATCCAAAGTATTTTAATCAAGGGGCAGCTAGGTAGCCTAGTGGATAGAGCTCCAGGCCTAGAGATGGGATGTCCTGGGATCAAATCTGACCTCAGACACTTCCTAGCTGTGTGACCCTGGATAAGTCACTTAAACCCATTGTCTAGCCCTTCCCAACTTTCTGCCTTAGAACCAATACACAGTCTTGATTCTAAAATGAAAGGAAAGGGTTAAAAAAAACAACAACATAGCATCAATTCAGCTAGATGGAAGAGTAAATAGAGCACCAGGCCTGGAACTGGAAGATCCTGGGTTCAAATCTGGACTCAGATGTTTCCTAATAGCTGTGTGACCGTCACTTAACCCAAATTGGTCCTTGCCACTCTTTTGTCATAGAACTGGCACTAAGGTGGAAGGTATTGGTTTTTAAAAAAGGATTTGTATTAGATAGTAGAATGAAGGTAGCTGTCAGGATTCTAGTCTGTGATTAGTCTGGAGTCAAGAAGAGACAGGTGGGAACTGCAGAAGAAAATGGCAAGGCACTCCACTATCTTTGCCAAGAAATCCTCAAATGGGATCATGAGGTGTCCGGCACAACGGAAACAACTGAATGTTAACCAATATAGGAGATTCTCAGCTTTAGAGTCTCAGTTTGATTGATGTTCAGGTATTGGTTGCTCTGGGCTCTTTTGTGAGGTAAGACAGTAGGAGTCATAAATTAATTGGTTTTAGTTTTTTATGTATTATTCAGTTGGAGTTGAATAAGCTCTGCTCTGATGCCACCTTATGAAGATGATTCTGTGTTCTTGAAGGCTGTGCCAGAGAAGGATAAGACAAACTGAAGGGCTTTTGAGTATGAGCCCAGCGAACGCCAGTTGGCCCATCAGCCAAGGACCAGCCTACATTAGAGGTCAAAATAGCTCATCAGTAGGTTGAATGGCTTGATGAATTTTTCAGCCCTAGCAACCGCTGGAGATAGGGGCAGGGAGACAGTACAGGATTTGGAATCAGAAAGGTCTGAGTTTAGATACTGCCTCTAGCATTTACTAGTTCAGACCCAGGAAAAGTCACTTAACCTTTTCTCAGCCTCAGTTTCCTTCCAGTTCAATGAGGTGGTTGTACTAGATGGCATTCAGGGTCCCTTTCTCTTCTAAATGTTTCCTTAGCCATCTAGAAAGCAACAAAGGACTAGCAATCAATTTTGGTGAAGTGCACACATGAATCATGAATCCTCATATTATTGAAGTGCAATTCTATTGAATACCACTGTGTGATGTGGTAGGAAGAGCCCCAAGTTGGTCTTGGCTCTGATGTGTTGGCTAAAGGACCTTGGGCTTACCCCATCTAAGCCTCAGTTTCTTTAAATAAAAAATGGGAATAAAAACACCGGCACTACACATTTCACATGGCAGTCAGGAAGCACAAATAAAACACTAAACACAAAAGCCTTATCATTATTAATACTGCTTCCAACGAGCACCTATCTTTTTTTCATTTTTTTATTGTCATGAAAAGTACAATTCCATATTGGTCATTGATGTAAGAGCAAACTCATACATAGCCAAAACCCCCAAATGAAATTATAAATATGCTGATGTGAAAGAGGACTCCAACAGTTCTTTCTCTGGAGGTAGATAGCTTTCCTCATAAGTCTTCCAGGATTATCCCAGATCATTTCACTGCTGAAAGTAGCCAAGTTTTCCCAGATAATCACCGTCCAATATTGCTGTTACTATGTACAATATTCTCCCGGTTCTGTTTATTTCATCCTGCATCAGTTCCCGCAGATTTTTCCAATTTTTTCTGAAATTGTCTTGTTTATCATTTCTTATAGTACTATAGTATTCCATCACCAACATGTACCACAATTTTTTCAACCTTTCTCCAACTGATGGACATCCCTTCAATTTCCAATTCTTTCATGTACCTATCTTTGTGGATTCACTCATACATGGAATGTTTGGTAAAGAGTTGTTGACCTGAATTGAAATGAGAGTTTCAGAGGCCACCATTTTTAGAAGTCTTACAGCTTAGATCTTAGAGCTAGAAGGAAACATAGGTTATCTAGTCCAACCCTTTCATTTTACAGATGAAGAAACTGAGGGTTAGGGAGATTAAGTGGCTTGAGAACATACAGGTAATAAATGGCAGGATCAGGATTGGAAGCTGTGTCCTCTGACTCCAAATCCCTTTTTTCCTCTCTATTTTCCTATGCTTAAATCAATGCAAAAGGCTTGCCAGAGTTCTGCCACCTCTGGGCTAACTAGTTAGTTCCTCTTCAGTACCTAGAGTTCATAAAGCTGCTGACTCCTGGTCTAGGGCTTGCAATCACCTGATAGTTCCATAAGGGATACTGCTATGAGGAGTGAAGTCATGTAAAATAGCTCTAGGACCAATGGATTATGAACATAGAAAGGCACACCAAAAACAGAACAGAGAAAACTAGGGCTCTCTTCTTTTGTTGACTACCAGGAAGACCAGACAGATAATAACGTATGCTCCTGAGTAAAGGAGAAACAGTTGCCCTTTTAAAGTGGCCCTTTTAACTTTCCTGAGGATTTGCAAGACATTAGCCATTGTCCTTTCTGTTGTAGAAAGTCAGTGTGGAATTCTAGGAGTATGGAAGTGTGGAATCCTACCAGAGGCACTGGAACGATCCCTAAATAAAGGTCCCTTCTTAGTCTCCAGAGCTTTTATTCCCTCTCTCCTCTATAAGAGAGCCCCCACAATGCCTGAGACCTCACCATTGCCCTGTTTCCCCTCCTAGGAGATGCTGGCTATCATGAAATCCATTTATGACATGATGGGTCGTCACACTTATCCCATCCTGAGGGAAGAGGCCCCACTGGAGCATGTGGAAAGGTTCTTTCAGGTAACAACCCACTTCCTTGGAAATGTGATGGAACCAAAGATCAGGAAACATAGAGAGAGTAGAAGGGTCTCTTGGTTAATGGGCCAAGTGAGTGATTTCTTTGGAGGAATCCCAAGGAGACAAAGTCCTGACAAGGTAATAGAAGGTATGGCCTGTGAGGCCACCGTACATGAAATGTTGTAGGGAGCTGCTACCTGCTGACATGGAAACTGGCTGTTCTCCCCCTCCCAACCCCCATCTCTCCTCCCCTTTGCCTTTCTTTCCCAGAGATGGGCCCCAGACTTAGGAAGTGACTCCATGAAAAACAGTGGGATGTTGAGGAAAGCATACTAACCTGGGAGTCCGGAGCTCTAGGATCCAGTCCTGGCTCTGCCCTTAAGTATCTGTGTGACCTCAGGCAAGTCATTTCAATTCTTTTGACCCTCATCAGTGAACTGAGACAGTTGGACTAGATGATTTCTAAGGTCCATTCCAGTTCTAAATAAATTTACAAATTTTTAAGAATAGGCAAGAATTTGAATGCTAACTTTTGCTTGAGAATGAGGGTAAAAGGATAATGAAAAGTAAGCTGAGGAGGCAGCCAGATGGCTCACTGGACAGAGAGCCAGACTCGGAGATAGGAGATCTTAAATTGGGTTCAAATGTGGCTTCAGATACTTCCCAGCTGTGTAACCCGGGCAAGTCACTAAATTCCTTCACCTCTCTTCTGCCTTAGTTCCAGTACATACGAATGATTCTAAGATGGATGGTAAGGGTTAAAAAAAAGGAAAAAGTAAGCTGAACCATTTGGGGTAGAGATGGAGGTCAGTCAGGATTTCAGGGAAACCTAAGTCATGGTTCATTTAAACTACTGACTTAAAGCCATAGACAAGTCAGTTAACTTCTCTGTGTCTCAAATCTCTAACGTGTAAAATAGGGATAAGATACTGGCTTTGGCTACCTCAGATAACTTCTTTGAAAGATGAAGTCAAATAACACATGTGAGCATTTTGTAAAACCCCAAGCTCTATACAAATATGAAGCATTATTCTTATTATTATCTAAAATTGGTCCTGAGACAGAGGTTGAGGACACACATTTAGAAGCTGCAGGAAAGGTTGATGGGAAAAGGAGGTAGGTGGGAAAAAAGGAAGTGGAGAGGGGGAAGTATTGTTGAACAAGGAATGGGAGAGGGATGGGGAGAGTAGCCCAGGAAAGCCAGAGGCTCCAAAATTTGCCACCTAAGAACAGGACAGAAGCTTTTAAAATTAGTGTTATAGCATCCAGTACTTGCCTAATGTCAAATCAATGACAACAGGAAGGATTCGGGCCTGCAGATATTCCTCAGATAGACTTAGAAAAGTGCCTAACATAGTGCCTTCATGTTGTAGGCACTTAGTAAATGTGTGTGTGTGTGTGTGTGTGTGTGTGTGTGTGTGTATGTGTGTGTGTGAGAGAGAGAGAGAAAGAGAGAGAGAGAGAGAGAGAGAGAGAGAGACAGATAGACAGACAGACAGACAGATAGACAGACAGACAGACAGATAGACAGATAGATAGAGACAGAGACAAAGAGAAGAGAGGAAGGAAGGAAGAAGGAAGGAAGGAAGGAAGGAAGGAAGGAAGGAAGGAAGGAAGGAAGGAAGGAAGGAAGGAAGGAAGGAAGGAAGGAAGGAAGGAAGGAAGGAAGGAAGGAAGGAAGGACTTAACCAAGTAAATTCCCTGCAGTTTAAGGTATGACTAGGAGACTTCCCTTGGATTTGACTTATTTCTATAAGTGGATATGCTTGTGTTTCAGAAAATGGACA
This sequence comes from Monodelphis domestica, assembly GCF_027887165.1. Taxonomy (NCBI): domain Eukaryota; kingdom Metazoa; phylum Chordata; class Mammalia; order Didelphimorphia; family Didelphidae; genus Monodelphis; species Monodelphis domestica. The sequence continues at coordinate 600,082,846 of NC_077227.1, read as the reverse complement.
GGAATCAGGATGGAGTGGTAACCATTGAAGAATTCCTAGAGACTTGTCAAAAGGTGAGCTTCCATCCCTTTCACTCTAATCAGAAACACAATAAGAAGCTAGGTTCCATCTGTTCAGAAATTCCCATTTCTGAGGATCCAAGGAAATAGGAATATCTTTTAATTTCTATTTTCTTTCTGCATTATCTTCCCCATTTCTCTCTTCCCCTTGCAAAGCCTTCAGGGGCATCTTACTTAGTCCTGGATCCTCAGAAACACTCCATCCCTCTCCTCCCAATAGACATTAACAACCAACTGTTAAGGAGATATTCTAGGTTTAGAATGATTCTCTTAGAACTTTAATCATGATCTAAACTCTTAGAGCTCAAACTAAGAACAGCCTAGGTAGTATAGTAACACACATTTTTTAAGGTCCATTTCTTTCCCTCACCTAGTTCAGGTCATCCTTTTGGGAGCTATTTCCTAAGATCCTTTAGAGAGTCTTGCAAGCCTAACATTCCTTCCTGGCCCATTGCTATTGGCCCTACCCCTACCTCTTCACCAAAGTCATGATGTAATAAAACCTTTCCATATCCTCTGTTTACACTCTCAAGAAACAAAAGATCCATATATGAGATTAGAAACATTCCTTTGAATACAGTGTTTAATTAGTGTCTGTGACCTTTAGGATATTGGAGAGATCCTTGGAGAAAAAGGCACTAGAAGCATTTCTCCAAATCATTATCCACTCACCTCAAAATCTCTTCCAGCCTGGCAGCCCCTTCCTTCTTCATGTGGCCCAATCAACTCTGAACTCTTGTTTTACCTCCATTTTCTCATGATGGAATTAGTTTCTGCTGAATTACCTAATCACTATAATAATTTCTCAACTGTTCTGGAAACTGTTTATAGTCCTGTTGGACAGCTCCTCACAATGTTCCCTTGTCTCCATTTTTTTTTCCCTTTTCTTACTCCAAATAGGATGAAAACATCATGAGCTCCATGCAGCTATTTGAGAATGTGATCTAGAAGTGGGGACATTCAGTTGCCACCCTCCCCAACCTCTGCCTCAGAAGGCCACCTTCACACCAATGGGCTCCACCTTTACAAGAAACTGTTTGGATTTTTTACTAATTTACAAAAAAAGAAGAAAAAACAACAAACGTTTAAAAGTTTGCTACACACATACATAAGATTCCCCTAGGTTTAAAGAGAGAGAACATGAGACAGAAGGAGGAAGAACAAGAAGAAGAAGAAAGAAGAGGGGGAGAGAGAGGGGGAGAGAGAGAGAGAGAGAGAGAGAGAGAGAGAGAGAGAGAGAGAGAGAGAGAGAGAGAGAATGTGGACTACCACATGTACCAACTTCTCCCCTACTAGGAAGACAAAGAGATGGTATCTTGTGGGTAATAGAGTATCACCTATCCAGTCTTCTTCCCAAAGGTGAATTTATGTCCCAGAGATTGGGTGAAATCTGTACATTTCATAAAGGAATCAGTAGTATCTTCTGCCTGTTTAGGGAGGTTTTACCAATTCCATTGCACAACTGGGTTTTACCAGGAAAAGGGCTTGAATTCTCACAGGGGATAGCACAGTCATTAAAGGAAATATTCACCTCTTTCCCTGAAGTCAACAGCTTCTCTGTAGCTCTTAGAGACCATGGGTTTAAATTCATGTACCCTTTATCCAGGTCCATAACTCTTGAGAAAAAGTTAACAACCTTGCATTATTGGGTCAAAGCTACTCATAGAACTCTCTCCTTTTTTCATCCTAATTAGGATAGAGTTATTGAGCTGTTAGGAACCTTTACAGGCCACCTAATTCAACCCTCCTCATTTTATAGGTGGAGAAACTGAGTCCCAAGGAATGGAAGTGATTTAAGGTCAAACTGCTAGTAAGTAGCAGATCCAGGATTTGAACTCTAGTCTTCTAATTCCAAATCCACTGTTCTTTTCCCATGAAGCCATACTGCCTTTTCAAGCTGCAGGTCATCTGTCATGTTTCTATTCTAGATCACTCCTCATAGTAGAGGTGCTTTATTCCCTGCTTGGAGACATGGCCCAGTCTGTCCTCTGTTTGAGGGTTTCATGGCTATCAAGAGGCAATCATGAAGGGAGCAGTAATCTACTCTGAGATGGCTTTCTTTTGCTGATTCTTCAAGAGTATTTGGGGGTTGGGGGAATGGGTGTTTTGGTTGAAAAGGAAAGCTCAATGCATGCCTTGTTTCTGCCTTCTGGTAAATCACTCACAACAGATAGAACCACATGAGAAAAAAGGAATTGCATGTTTGCTAAGCTCAGGACAGGCAGAGGATGCCTGTGAGTCAGAGATCAAGAAGGGGCACGTGGTGAAAGGAGGCAAATGGATTCACCCAGGACTGCATAGGAAAAGAATCCTATTCACCTAGCCACTCCAGGAAAGGAATATCCTTCCAAACTCAGGGATTTGGGTCTACTTGATAAGGAATCTTAAAGACAACCATCTTCCACTCTTGCCCCAGAATGAGGAAGGGAAATCCTCCATCCTGGCTCAAAGACTAGAGTCTATTATGTTCAACTAAGTTAGGAAGCTCAGACTTGAATTAATAAATTGTCTGGTCTTCCTTTCTGTCAGAGAGGGTAGCAACTGCAGCTCAGGGATTGGTGGAGATGGGGATGGGGATGGGGTTCAGTTGGTTCAGGCTGGTTGCTGGAGGGATGGGAACTCTCTTCCTGGGAGTAAAGAGATTCATACCTGTAGGATTTGGAGCTGAAAGTGACCTTAAAGGTTATCTAGGCTAGCAACTTATTAGTCCCCAAAAGGAGACAGCTATGTCACCTCACCCCCACCTATAGCAATGAGAATAATTGACTGCCTACACCACAGTTCAAAAAGCACAAACCCTAATTGCAGCCCCACAATGCAGATTTTGCCATAACCAAGAAACTTTCTAAAGAAGCTAATCTTTGAATACTCTCTTTTGCCAAGAGAAGGCTACCCCATTTTCTCCTGATGGTTTTTGTTTAAAGTTTTTGTCCTGGTGCACCTTCCCCAAAGCCAAACAATAGGGAGAAGTGGAAAGGAGAAGCCCAGAATGACTTATTTATCTAAGAAATGGAAGCTTAATTCTTCTCTACCCCTACTGATATTCAAAAGCACAACCTTCTTAATCCTGAGTCAGTGACATCCAGAAAGGTGCCATGTTTGTATTGACCAGGCTTCAGAGTCAGACTGGACACAGATAGCCCTAGGGATGGTATTGTGGTTTCCAGGGAGGAGTCCTCAAGCCAGCATTTTGAAAAAGCAAAAGGGAGGCAACTAGGTGGCTCTGTAGATTGAGAGACTGGAGGTCCTGGGTTCAAATGTGACCTTAGACACTTTCTAGCTGTGTGACCCTGGGCAAGTCACTTGACCCCCATTGCCTAGCCCTTACCACTCTTCTGCCTTGGAACCAATACACAGCATTGATTCTAAGGTGGAAGGTAAGGGTTTTGTTTTTGTTTTGTTTTGTTTTGAAGAAAAAGGAAGAGTACATCCCAGAGGGCACTGTGTATCTGGGAGACCTTGTTGCCAGAAAATTTCTAGAGAAGAGACTCAAACTATCCCCCACTTCTTTCCTTAACCCCAAACATCTGATGTGCAACTAGAGGACTGGCTATAAGTTTATACAGGCTCCGTGTGACTTGTTTAAATTTCTCATCTGACTGCTTTCTTTAAGTTTAAAGGGTGATTCCTACAAGCAGGGTGTTAAAGATCATTTGGATTGCTGTGGCAGTTCTGAGTGGCCCCAAGAAAAAGCCAGCAGTGTGATTTCTGCTCAAGTGCCCATGGGAAGAGGAAGGAATCTTGCCTCCTCTCTCAGAAGAGAATCCTCAGTAGGGCCCAGAGCCAGCACCTGGCTTTTAGAGACTAAGAAGGTAGAATGGCTCAATATTACATCGAAGAGGCTTATGGGATGGGGACACAGTTGCTACCCGCTAAGGAACATTCCAACTAGATACATTCCATCATTCCGCCCCCGCCCTGGACCCCAGAGCCCAGCCCCAGCAGGTCGGAGCCCCACGTCCCGCCAGCCACCCCTGACTGCAGGGGGATTCCCATCCCCACCACTTGTCCTCCGGCCCCCAGCCCGGCTCTCTGCTCGGGACCGCGGTGGTCCCGGTGATTCGGCAAGTCGTTTGGGTTCAAAGCACAGCCCTCCTCGGCCTCCCACCTGATCTACACTCAGGGGAAAGCGTATCCCACAGGGGACTTCGGTCACTGAGCTCACGTCAGCCTCTCGTCATTTTTCTCACCAACAAAACCCAGGTCTTCCCGGCATCTCTCTCGGTCCCCTCCTTCCTTGGTCTTCTGGCCGCCATGAGCCTTTCTCCCTCGCGCCAGGGAGGGGCTCTGCGCGCATCCTTCTCCCTTTTCTCGCGCTCTCTCCCTGCATCTCTAAGCACTGGGGCCCGCTGGGAACCCTTCAGCCCAGGTCCCTCCTCCTAGCCCCAGGGACACCAGATTTGCACAAGATTCTCCCTGGTGTGTGTGCGTGTGTGCGTGTGTGTGCGTGTGTGTAGTATAAGGCATGGCCGCATGTCTGACCGGCAGGAGTCTCTACCTTCCTTTCCTCAGCCAGAGGAGGCGGTTCCTGTTCACAATAACTACTTGATATTCAGTCACTGTATATTTTAATAAAATAAACTTGAAAAAAGGACAGAGAAATATCTGGTTTCTTCATGCCGGGTCTGAACTCAGGAGCTAGAACTAGAACCTGGTTTGCCCTAAGGGGTGGGGGGTGGGGGGCATGGAGAGCCAGGCCTATAGATGGGAAGTTGGGTTCAAATTTGAGACACTCCCTGGCTGTGTGACCCTGAACAAGTCACTTAACCCCCATTGCCTAGTCCTTACGGATCTTCTGCCTTGGAACCAATATGCAATACTGATTGTAAGATGGAAGGTTTTTCTTCTCCTTTCCCCTCACAGAGTCTTTCTTATAATAAAGAATAAAAAAGAAGAGAAAAACAATTCCATAAAATTAACCAACATATTTAAAGAATCTGAGCTTTCTGCCCTACCCCACCGCCATGGTCCTCCCCCTCCCCTTTTGAAAGATGGGGAGTCAGATGTCTCCTATCCCTTCCTTGGGGCCAAGGTTGACTATTATAATGTCACAGCATTGAGTGTCTCTGGCTTGGTTCTTTTCATTTCCATCCTTATAGACATGGTATATATCATCTTCCTGGTGACTTCCCTTGACATCAATCACATTCTCCTAGGCTTCTCTTTTTAGTCATTGTATTTATGGTTTCATTCTACACATTCTACACTTTCCATTTAGGTATGATGACCTGTTTTCCCAGTTGCCAAAGGATGGGCCTCCCTTGCTCTACATATTGTGGTTGGGGGGCCCCTTCTTTTTGCCCCCCCCATGGGACATACATCTAGCAGTGGAATCTGGGTCAAAGAATATGGCAATTCTAGCTGTTTTCTTCACAGAATTCCAAATTGCTCAACTCACAGCAAAACCAAGCATGAATTCCTGTGCCCATCTTCCTACAGCCCTTCCAATATTGACTACTCCCATCTTTTGTCATTTTTGCCAATTTGATGAATGTCTGGTAAAACATCAGAATTCTTTGGATTTGCATTTTTCCCCCTATGGTTGTCAATAGTTTGTAATTCCTCTTTAAACAACAACAACAACCTACCCTTACTTTCCATCTTAGAATCAATACTGTGTACCGGTTCTAAGGCAGAAGAGGAATAAGGACTAGGCAATTGGGGGGGGGGGGGGGAATAAGTGACTTGCCAGCTAGGAAATACCTAAGGTAGCTCCCATCTCTGGACCTCGTGTAATTCCTCTTGAGAATTGTTTGTTTATATCCTTTGATTACTTACTTCACTCATTTTTACTAAGCTACTTTCTTTTTTTTTTAACCTTCTATCTTAGAATCAATACTGTGTATTGGTTCTAAGGCAGAAGAGTGGTAAGGGCTAGGCAATGGGGGTCAAGTGACTTGCCCAGGGTCACATAGGAAGTGTCTGAGATAAGATTTGAACCCAGGACCTCCCGTCTCTGAGCCTGACTCTCAATCCACTGAGCACCAAGCTGCCCCCTTTACTAAACTACTTTCTGTTCCTTGATCAAGAAAGATTCTTGTCCCAGATTCCCCAGGACAGCACTATAGGCAGACTCTCTCTGTTGTTGTTTATTTAGTGCTTCACTTTTTGAAAGGGACCAGTGGCATAATGGAGTGATAGCTTGACTCGAATGTGAATTGGATTTAAGTGAGGCAGAATGGCACAAAGCTGTCAGCTTCACTCTCTTTTCCAGCATCATCTTAGTCCAGTGGCAAAACCAAAATCAGAACAACTGGCAACAACCTGAGATATGGTGGATGTTGTTGGTGTTGCTCTCTGAATAGGTAATGGAACCATGGGCACCATCTTTTTCCTTCTTCAAGGAGCATGATGCATCAAGAAATCCTTTCTTTCTTCGTAGATCCAGTGCCCAAATCTCAAGCACGGGCTCTCTTTTCCATAAGGCAATTCTCAATGCTGAAATAGCCAAGGCATCTTCCTCCTCTGCTAAAAACTAGATTCTGAGATCGCGTTGCCTATGGCATTCAAAATTTGCCCTGTCCTTTACAAATAGGGTTGAAATTTAGGACCAACCTCCTTAAAAGAACCCCTTAGACTGCATGCAAGCATTTGTTTTTAGATGGCCCAGTGGATAGAGTGCCAGGTCTGGAGTCAGAAAGATTCATCCCCCTGAGTTCAAATCCAGCCTCAGACATGTACTAATTGTGTGACCCTGGGTGCAAATCACTTAACCTTGTTTTCTTCAGTTTCCTCAGCTGTTAAATGAGCTGGAGGATGAAATGGCAAGCCACTCCAGTATCTTTAGCAAGAAAACCCCAAATAGAGTCAGACACAATTGAAAAAAATGACTGAACAACTGAACACTTGTGTTTTTGTGAGGTCCAGTTTGGAGTACCCCTCTTGCTGAACTTTGGAATAAATCTCAGTGGGGAGGGGGAGAGATCATGGTGGAAAAAAAGCAAAGAGTATATTTTAAGAACTCCAACCTTGCTTTATAGGCTATGAAGGAGTGGTTGATACTTCACTACTGCTCCTAGTGTCTAGGAGATTCCTCATCCTATCAGTTTGATTAGTGAACTCTTCATTTGATAATAGCCCACATAATTTCATTTGGTTGATTGATAAACTTCTCCATTGGATCAAGAACTCCCCTTACAGCTAGGTGATACAGGGGATAGAATTCTGGACCTGAATTTAAATCCAGCTTCCGACATGTACTAGCAATGTGACCCTGAGCAAGTCGCTTCATCCCTCTCTCGGGCAGTTTCCTCACCTGTAAGATGGGGATCATACCAGCACCGCATCTTAGATTTGTTGTTTAAACTCAAATGAGATAATGTTTGTAAGCACATAGCACAGTGCCCGGCCCATAGTAAGCACTTAATAAATGCTTATTCTACTCCTTTCCCCTCACTTGCAAGCAAGACCCTTTTGAAATGAGTTTGGTCCATATTACAGAGAATAGCTCGACCATGTGTCTACTTAGCACTCTTTTGTCCTGGGATTTCGGTATGAACTATCACAACTGTCTAAAGTAAATCAATGGTCCAATCTGTTTTGGAACCGACAACTGCTCTGATGTCATTGCCACCCTAGTTTTCTCTCCTCCCCCCATTTTTCTTTCCTTTCTCTCCTTTTTCCCTACATATAGTATGAACTCACTATGTGCTGGGTTTTAATTTTTAAGTGTAGCCCTGCTGGGCTCTAGTAGCTACTCTTTGCTGCCAGGTACAGTCCCATTGGGTGCAAGGTTGTAGAGCTTTTCTCTGCTTACCTCCATTTCTTTTTTTTATTTTATTTAGTCAATTTTATTTATTTTATTTATTTATTTATTTATTTAGTCAATTTAGAACATTATTCCTTGGTTAAAAGAATCATATTCTATCCCTCCCTCCCCTACCCCCACCCTTCCCATAGTCCATGTGTAATTCCACTTGTATTTCCATTTCTTTACATGACCTCATTTACATCTTATAGCTATGAATTGGATGCCACAGATGTTATTATTCCCATTTTTAAGAAACTCTTACCTTCCACCTTAGAATTAATCCTGTGTATTGGTTCCAAGGCAGAAGAGCAGTAAGGGCTTGGCAATTGGGATTAAGTGACTTTCCCAGGATCACACAGCTAGGCAGTGTCTGAGGTCACATTTGAACCCAAGACTCCTCTCTTCCAGGCCTGGCTCTCCTATTCACGGAGTCACCTAACTGCCCCATTCCAATTTTACAGATGGGGAAATCGACTCTCAGAAAGGTCCAGTGACTTGTCTGGGATCATACAGCTTCTAAGTGCCCAAGGCTAAATTTGAACTCATCTTTTTTGACTCCAAGTCCAGCACTCTATCCACTACGCTGCACCGTCTCTCAGTTCTGACATCCTCTTACTCTGAATCCATCAGTCAGACTGGGGGGGACCCAGGCTGTGAATTTCCAGAGGATCCCTTCCTGGTGCATTCTTGGTTCTGAGCCAACATAGGCTGTAATCCGACTCCTACTTCATCTGGGCTCTGTAGAGCTTCCTGTCGCCCCTGAGTCTCCCAACTTAATGAATTGCTTTTAAAGGAAACCCAAGCTCTGCCAGTCAGGCTCCATCGCCTCTCCCCTTAGCAGTAGCCGACAAGGGCTTCGGTTACTGGGAAGCTGTGATTCCTCCTAAACTTCCCAGCCAGGGTCCTCGTTAATATTTGATAGGGAGCTACTTTGGGCCACCCAGAGGCGAATGGCCCATCCCTGCGGGCTCCCAGGGTGATTCCCAAGGATGACTGCACTAGGCTTGGTCTCGGGACACGGAAGAGCTCACAAAAGGGGCAGAAGCTAACAAGGGGCCCTGAATTGAGAACAAACTGAATAGGTTGCTAACAACTCTCTGGTCCCTTTAGCAGCATGAAAATAACAGTTTAGAATCTAATTAACAGGATTGATTAATTAATTAAGATAGGAAGCTACCAAATGTGGAGCTGAGGGGAGCTCCTATCGCCCACCCTCTCCTGATCCCTATAGTCTACCCCCCTTAGAGCTATCTGCCCTCTCTACCTCCCCCACCACATCCCTGGGCTCACGCTAGTGTCTCAGGGTCGCTGATCCCCCTCAACTGAAGGCGTAGCCGGTACTTGTCCTAGGCAAGAAACATTCCTAGCTACCTCTCTGGTGGGGGGAAATCTCCGACCTGGAGAGGGTAAGGCATTTATTGAAGATCTCAGAGGAGCAGAGCTGCCCCCATGTCTAAGCCAAAGAATGGTTGCTGCTCCTTCTCTGTTGTGGGTCCTGGGGGCAGACAGGGGTGTGGCCTTCTAGCTTCCCCCCTAGACAGAGCCGGCATGAGGGGCTGAACATAGACGGCCCCTACTCTGAAACCTCCAGACAGGCTTCTTGGAAACATGTCCAGGTCTGAGCATCGATCCTGAGACTGCCCTTAGGAAGCATCACTCTAGCCCCGGGCTGACCAGTTAAGCCCACAGATGTGCAAAGATCCTAATTTAAACTCCCCCCAAAATAGAGCTAGGGAGCACCTGCCTCTTAAGCGTCTAAGGGGACCCCTGAGGAGGTCAGGAGTGATCTGCTAATATCATCCTCTTGAGCCTCCACTGGTGTACTTCCTCTGAAAATGGTCAGTAGATAATTTTTTTAATAAGCTAGATAAGCAGTTTTTAGGAAGGGGGCAGTCAGATCAAATTGCTTATCTTAATATGGGAAGGAAGGGGAGGAAAGGAGAGAGTTTGGATCTTATAATTTTGGAAAATATGTTGAAAATTATTTTACATGTAATTGGGAAAATAAAATATCTTTGAATAAAAAAGAGGAAAGGGAAGGAAAAAAAAGAAAAGAAGAGAAGAGAAGAGAAGAGAAGAGAAGAGAAGAGAAGAGAAGAGAAGAGAAGAGAAGAGAAGAGAAGAGAAGAGAAGAGAAGAGAAGAGAAGAGAAGAGAAGAGAAGAGAAGAGAAGAGAAGAGAAGAGAAGAGAAGAGAAAAGAAAAGAAGCATTTACTAAAGTAGTTCAATAAGAATGATTTGTACAAAATATCTCCCCAAAGGTCAGGGACTCTTCCACTCATGCAAGCAGAGTCCAGGAGAAAATGGAATTAGACTTAGAGATCAAAAGTGGCAAAGGAATAACTCAAAGTTCTTGGTTGCTAGAAGTCCTGTTCCTCACATTTGTAGGATCCTAAAGATATTTCCTTTAGGCAGCAAGATGGCACAGTGGATTGAGTACCAGGACTGGAATCAGGAAGACTCGCCTTCCTGAGTTCAAATCTGATCTCAGCTACTTACTAGATGTGTGACCCTGGACAAGTCACTTAACTTTGCCTCAGTTCCTCATCTGTAAAACAAACTGAACAAAGAAATGGCAAGCCATTCCAGTATCTTTGCCAAGAAAACCCTATATGGGATCACAAAGAATCTGACACAACTGAACAACAACAAAAAGACATTTTCTTTAGGCATGATGTAGTTTCTTTTCTGGACTCCTCATGGACTCACAAGTCCATTATGTCTTTGGCCCCAGTTATGTAAACACTGTTGACAGCTGTTTCAGAGATGCTGTCTAGGACCCTGAAGATTTTCCATGTGCCATCATCCTCTAGAACCTTTAAACCTGGAAGGTCAAAGTAGGATAGGGAGTAAGAGTTGGCAAAAACCCAGGCTTCCTTCTCCCTTCAATCCAGGAATTTTCTTCCTCAGCACTGTGCTGGAAAATCACACTTGTTCCAGTTTCTGGAAAAGCCTCTCATTGCAGCTAACTTGATGCTTTTATATAAGACCCAAAGGACATCATAAAATCCCACAAACAGTCAGAACAGACCTCTCATCTAGGATTATTACCCTTCATCAAATGGCTTCCAAAGGCTTTTCACATTTAGTCTGGAACTTTTTTTTTTTTATTTAAAAATTTTTTTATTTTGATGACAATTGTTATCTGACATTTTGTGATTCATTTTATCTCCCTCCCTGAGGTGGTAAATAGTCCGATATAGGTTATACTAGTACAGTCCTACCATATATATTTCCACATTCCCAGTGTCATGACAGAAAACCTATATCACACACACAATAAAAAAAAAAACTCATGAAAGAAATAGAAGAAAAATTGGCCTGCTTTGAGCTGCAGAGTCCACTGGTTCCTTCTTTGGCTTTAGCACTCTTCATCATGAGCCCCTTGGGATTATCTTGGATCCTTGTTTTACTAATAATAGTTTAGTCCTTCACAGTTGATTATCACATAATATTTCTATTGCTGTTAACACTGTTCTCCTGGTTCTGCTCACTTCACTCTTCATCAGTACATATATAAATCTTTCCAAATTTTTCTGAACTCAGAGTGTTTCTCATTTCTTATGCCACAACAACCACATACCACAACTTGTTCAACCATTCCTCTATTGATGGATATCCCTTCAGTTTCTAATTCTTTGCCACTACAAAAAGAGCAGCTATAAATATTTTTGTACAAATTGGTCCTTTCTCCTAACTCTGATCTCTTTGGGATACATGAGTTTAGTACTCTTTTTTTTTTTTTTAACTCTTACCTTCTGTCTTAGAATCAATACTGTGTATTGGCTCCAAGGCAGAAGTACAGTAAGGGTCAGGCAAAGGGGAATAAGTGACTTGCCTAAGGTCACACAACTAGGAAGTGTCTGAGGTCACATTTGAACCCAGATCCTCCCATCTGAAGACCTGCTTTCAATCCACTGAGCCCCTAGTCTATTACTCTTGATAAATCTTTAGATCACGTGATGACTAGATGAAGTACCTCTACTCATCAACTAACTGCAACTCAAGGGTTTCTTAAACTTTGCGGGGGGGGGGGGGGGGGGTAAGGCAGGCAGTCTAGTGAAGCTTATGGACAACTTCTCTAAATAATGTTTTAAATGCATAAAAATAAAATATATAAAATTACAAAGGAAACCAATTATGTCACAATATGATCCAAACATTTAAAAAATAAAACCAGTTAATGAATTCCAAGTTAAAATCCCTTACTATAATTAGCAAGTCATTTTGATGTGGGTTGCCTTGTGGACAAGTTGCTGTGAGAATGTGGGTACCCCTGGCCAATCAGCTTTGAATGTCCTCTCCTAACGAAGGAGACCTAGAGCTACCCTAGGTACTTGACATATCATTAGCATATCATTTGCATTACAGTTTGTACCTCCCCCCAGGAGGAACAAAGTGAATCATGGGTAAAAGTGAAGTCAGTCCCTTAGTTACAGCATCTGTCCCTCTGTTATGATAAAGCTTATAACCACCCAAACAATTAACTCTTTCCATGACAACCAAGTAAGGTAAAAAATCCCTCTCAAAATCCTCTTGGGCTCCATCACTGTGGCCATATCACCAATATCCCTTCCTAAAAATAATAAAGCTTGTACAGCCTGGAGATTGCCCGAGTTAGCAGTTCTTTGAACAAGACCCTGATCTGCTGCTCATGTCATTTTAACCATTCTGAGTCTTGGTTTTAACATTTGTGAGATTAAAGTTAGGCAATTTGTTGTGGTAGGATTACCAACTCTTTCACTTGTTCAGTCACTGATATCTTGATGCTCATTTTCCTTATCTGTAAAATGAGAGTTTTGACCATCTGATTTCTAAGGTCTCTTCCAGCCCTGGATCTTATGATCCCTCCTAAGAATTAGACCTTTCCCGGCTATTCTTCAGTAGGAGTTTAAGCTTAAGAACAAAAATAACAAACTCACAAGTGGACACTAGAATTGCATCACTGTAGTTCTGGTTTAAATTCAAGAAGGAAATATTCTACAGTCGCCCTTAGGCATAGACTGCTTGTGTGAGAGGACTCTGTGAGTCTTCTGGGTATGAGACACAAGAATATGTGCATATAGATAAGAACTTTCTCTAAAGTGGTGGAGGGATTAGTCAAGCTCCACTGTGGGGACTTTGCTGAGAATAAAAAAGAAGATGGAAAAAAATTGGATGGTTGAATAGTTCATTTACTTATTTGCTTATTTACTTATTCACTTATCTATTAATTAACTTATCCATTTATTTATTTGTTTATTTATTAATTCATCATTTCTTTGTTTTGAGAGTAGATCATTCTCACTTGCCCATCTAGAAGTCCAATGGTTGAGACAACTGCTGATGAGCACAGAAACTCTTTGACTTGCTCCATGTTTCCAACTGGGGCTAGTTTACTCTCCTTTGGCAGCCTGGGCACCCTTCCCTGTCCCCTTGGGTTCATCATATTGGCAAAGATTCCTGATTTGTCCAACCATCTGTTGTCCAGAATTCCCATAGTCAAGAGATCCACTGGCTTCAGACTTTTCAGTAGCAGAGATAGCAGGTTTGTACCATCACAACTGGCAGGAAATGTTTAAAAAGGAGAGCACTACATTCAGTTCAGTCAAATGAACATTTATTAAGCCCTTACTGTGTACAGAGCCCTGTGCTAGGCATTAATGGAGACTTAGTTTTTTTTAGATAACTTCTCCTTAAAACTGAGGAAGAGTGGTATAAATTGAAATCAGAACCAGGAGACCATTGCACATCATAACAACAATAATATATGTGTATGAAGATTAACTGAATAAATTAACTATTAGCAATTCATTCTGGATCCCCTCTTCTCAGTGTTTTCCAGCTGATCAGTGTCATTCCTAATGGGAAAACAGAGCTGGATGGGCTCTCGCCTTCCTTAAGCCCTGATTCTTCTGCTGGAGCCTTGGATCTCTGTTAGCTTTTTGGAGTCTCACATCACAGTGTTGTGATTCAGAAAAAAATCCTTTTCTTCCCAATTACTATCTAATTATGCACCTCCTATGCTGTGCTTTTGAGAGTTTATTTTTTTGAACCAAGTGTAAGTTTTTACATTTATCCTTATTCTATTTCCTTTTATTATAATTTTAGCCCCATTGACCTAAGAATTCCTTCCTTCCCCACTCCCCACCCAACCTCCAAACCCACAGCCTCCTTGAGTCATTGGCCATTGTGGTGTTGAAAGGAGCCTCAGAGGTCAGGATCTGGGGTAATCCCTGGATTTGGGTACAGCAGTAGCTGTGATAACTTGGATCCTGAATTGGGCAAATACAATCTGGCTTGAGGAGGGAGAGGTTTTTTTCAGCAATTTTGCTTTCTGCTAGTACTAAGTCTTCTTAAGAGGTTTTCAACTTTCTTGTCAGGGAAATCTACTTTTTTTCTTTCTCCTGAGGCTAAAAATGGGTAGAGAGTGAGGATGATGGCAGTGGAGTCTCCCTGGGTAGAGGGGAGTAACTGATGGATGACAAGTTCTTAAATGGAGTTGTTGGGGTTGTGTACTTCTGGGAATCCTAGAAAGGAATTGAGAGGGGGCCTGGTAGGGCCACCTGGCATGAAGGACTATAGTTACATCTCAGCTATCTTTTGTCAGTCTACTGAATCATGCCAAGGTCTTCCTGTGGGCCTAAGAGGGACAGAATACATTTAAGAATCATTTTAGGAGGCAGAAGAAATAGGAGGTTCTCGGTTCAAATCTAGCCTCAGACTTTTCCTAGAGTGCAACCATTAACCCCCATTGCCTTGCCCTTACTCTCTTCTGCCTTGGAATCAATACACAGTATTAATTCTAAGACAGAAGGTAAGAGTTTAAGGGAAAGAAAAAAAGAACCAGTTCATTCCAACCCTTATCTGAGCATTGTCCAACTATTTAGTGATTCAGTCAACACCAGATCCACTTGGTACTGTTTCTTGGTGGATCCAGCCTCACTGTCTCTTGAATTTCTGGATAATATAGTCTATGGACAACTGAAGCAGAATGCGTATTACAGTGGAAAGAACCCCAAAAGCCACCTAGGTTTGAATAATGACTCTATACTTACCCACTGTGTGACCTTGGGCAAATGACTAAAACTCTCTGGATTTGAACCTTCTTTGTAAAATGAAGAGATTGTACTGGACGGTTTCCAAGGGTTGGTCCTGTATAATTAGAATCTGCTCCCCAGGACTCTAAATCCCAGCTTCCCATGTTCCTTCTCATGTTAGGTCCTTGGGATTTGGAGATAAAATTTGTGTGTGACCCCACTCCTCTCTCTCTCTTTTCCCCTGATTATGGCTGGGAGAGCTGGCTTTACTCCGGCTTTTATTTTTGTCTTTCATTTCTTTTACTTCAAATGATTATTAATAAAACTTATAAAACATAATACTTGGAGTTATTGGATATTAATTTAAATCTTACAGTCCTTTTATGATCCCATGGTCTAGAATCCTTAGGCAATGAATTGACTTGATCCAGGTTTTCTAGATAGCTGAAGGAACTGCTATGTGCTAGCAAATGTTTAACTACTGCTCTTCAGGAAAAAAAAAAAATCCACACAACACACGTCTTTTTATTTTTTATTGACATTTTTTATTTAATTAATTTGGAATATTTTTGCCATGGTTACATGATTCATGTTCTTTCCCTCCCCTCCCCCCCACCCCTGTAACCAACATGCAATTCTACTGTGTTTTATTTGTGTTATTGTTCAAGACCTATTTCCATATTATTGATAATTACACTAGGGTGATCTTTAGAATCCACATTCCCAATCATATCCCCATCGAACCCTGTGATCAAGCAGTTGTTTTTCTTCTGTGTTTCTACTCACACAATTCTTTCTCTGGACATGGATAGCCTCTTTCTCATAAATTCCTCTGGATTGTCCTGGATCATTGCATTGTTGCCAGTAGAGAAGTCCATTACATTCGATTGTACCACAGTGTATCAGTCTCTGTGTACAATGTTTTCCTGGTTCTGCTCCTTTCATTCTGCATCACTTCCTGGAGGTTGTTCCAGTTCCCATGGAATTCCTCCAGTTCATTATTCCTTTTAGCACAATAGTATTCCATCACCAACAGATACCACAATTTGTTCAGCCATTTCCCAACTGAAGGGCATCCCCTCATTTTCCAATTTTTGGCCATCACAAAGAGCACCCACAACACACTTCTAAGTTTAATTTGCATTATAAACATCTTCTCTATCACTTTCTTAAAACTACACAATCAACAAAACAATAAAACAAACCCTATTTGTAACTTAACAACCTTCCAAGAGTGGGACACTCAGCTGCTTAACTTTTTGCCCTGGCTGCAAAGTTTATCCCATTAAAGTGATACGGTTAATATTTGAAGACATTTATTTGGTTCTTTAAAGCCTGGGAACTACTTCACATATTTGAGAACACATAGTTGAGTAGTATGAGAATTACTTTTCATTTGAGCCTCACAACAGCCTGTGAATAGCTATTATTATTCCATTGTACAGATGAGGAAACTGAGGTTCAAAGAGTTTGAAAGACTGTCCAATGTAGCAAAACTAGTAAAAGCCCCAGACAGTCAGAATGCTATATATATTTTCCCAAGAATAACATCATTTATTAATAAGGCATGAGATCTGAACAAAGGCTGGGTCTATCTTGCATGCCTTCACACTGAAAGACATAAATGGTATCCTTGGATCATCTTTTATACCAAAGGTGTGTCTCCTTTCTGACTATCCTGGCAGTTCATCCTTCAGACGTTCCCTGGCAGTCCTAGTTGGCATATTTCCCCTAGAAGTCCTGACTGGTGGATATTTTGAAAGAGGAGGTGAACTTAGATGTATACATTTTGAATGGAAGTTTCTAAAATATTTTACATCCTTTCTTGCTATCTTAATTCAAGCTCAGTCTTTCCTTGGCAGTTTCAGGGTCATAGTTAGAAAGATTATTCCAACAAATATTTATAAAATATTTACTTGGTGCAAAGCTCTGGGTTAGATGTTAGCAAAACAAAGATGGAATTAAAATGTGTCCCCAGAACCACCAAGGTATGCAGAGATCAGGTATGTTTACCACCTCCTCCCCTAGGACTCAGATTGATGTGGAGGTTTAGTTCCTACATCTACTTTTTATAGTTTTTCTGTATCTTGCTACCAAGCGAGCAGTGGGTCTTGATAGCAAATATCCCCCCTTTTTCCTACCCTTCTTACTGCTTTTGGCTAAGAAACAAGAGCATCATGCGATTAGAACTAAATTGGGCCCTACCTCTGAGAGAGAACCCCAAGGTCTCTCTCTTGTAGGAGTAAAATGCATTATTAAGTATACCACCTTGATTCAGATTGCTTCAAATTTCCAGAAACTTCTTGCTTCCTTCTGGTTTTTGATGGTGCTCCAAATAGGTGTGAAGTCAAAATATTAATTCTTAGATATCCATTGGCTTGGGCAATGTTAGTCTAGTTAGTTAGTCTAGGCATTAGCTCTTGGTCTTGTAACTAGTTTCTGTGTACTTTGTTACCATGATAAAACCATCCTGTATATCTTCCCTCTCATTCTACCACATACTGTAAAAAATAGACTCGAATCCAGGACTTCAATCCCCAGAATTCCTTGCTCCACTTCCCCAGAATGCTTTATAATATCACTGAATTCTCACCTGGGCCGAGAGTGAGATGGAGTATTTAAACCTGGTTGTGAATGGGCTCAGCCTCTTTTGGACTTCCATTTTGGAACAAACGCGTCTCTTTCATGATGTGAGGTTATCTTGTCTAGGCCTCTCCGGCCTAGGCATATGTTTTCTTATTCTGTATTTTCTTTAATCCTTAACCTTTAATAAACCTCATAAAAATATAATACTCCTTGCAGAGAGCAACTAATTTCTACCTGCCTCAGTCTCCCCTAATTTTTAATCTTTACAATACTCTAAGAAAGGGAGGGGGGAAGTCCATAATCAGTCTCCCTGTACAAGTTGCTATATCTCTGTACCTTGAGGCAGGTACAGAAACCTTAGGCCAGTGATGACAAATCTATGGCACATGTGCCAAAAGGGCTGCTCCCCTCCCCGGCTCCATACATGCCTGAGGATATTTGTCATATGACCCTCCCCTCTGCTCAGCAGCCCTATGGAGTGAGTGGTTCCTCCCTCCCCTGAGTGGAGGAACTGGGCCACTCCCTTCTGTTTCTCCATACGTACCTAAGGACATTTGTCACATGATCTGCTCCTCTGCCCAGCAGCCCAATGGGAGTGCTTCCTCCCAGCCACTCCCCTCCCCCTCTCCATGTGTACCTGAGGATATTTCTCACATGACCCACCCCTCTGCCCAGTAGCCCAACAGCAGCTCTTCCTCCCTCCCCTGTCTGGGGGACACACATGCTGTGTGAGGATTATAGTTTGGGCACTTGGTCTTTAAAAGGTTCACCATCACTGCCCTAGACCAATGTTATCCCCAAATTCCCAAATTAGACTGATTCTGGATCTTAGTCCTTCCCTAGCTCTACTTTCTTTCTGTCTCTAAGACTTCCAGGGGAATAGAACAAATACTTGAGGACAAGGGTTGGAGGAATACAATGGCTGAACCCAGCTGGGTCCTCATCATGGACTTTGTCAACAGATTCTAAAGTTCAATAACATAATATTGGGTTAAATGTAGGCATCATATGTGTTTACCTTTCCTCCTATACTAAGGCAACTAAGTGGTGCAGTGAATAGAGTGTTTGGCCTGTAGTAAGAAGAAATGAGTTCAAATCTGGCCTGAGACACTATGTGATCTTGGGCAAGGAAGGAACTTAACCTCAGTTTGCTTCAGTCTCCTCCTCTGTCAAATGGGGATAACAATAGCACCTAATTCATAGGGGTATTGTGAAGGACTAATGAAATAATATATAAATATAAAGCACTTTGCAAACCTTAAAAGGCTTTATAAATGCTAACTATTATTACTGTTCAAGTGGTAGACTGCAAACTCAGTATGAAAACTAAAGAGCAAGAGGAGGGGAGCCAAGAAACCTTCTAGGCTTTTTAATAGGATGTCAGTCTTCTGGCAAAACTCTTGGAGACTGGGTCCATGACTGAATGAGTCTCAGGACTCCAGCTAAGTTATAGATGACCATTCTCACTAATGGCCTCCCCATTCCCATCAAATCTTCCCTACCACCCTTGGGTGCTTGTAGAGGAGGGGGCTATGCAGAATGGAGAGAGAGATGTGGGGAAGAAGTGGATTCTTCTCTCTGTACCTATAAATACAGACATGCATGTATGTTAACACATGTACATATATGACTATATATGTATATATACATACATAGACAGTTAACTCTTTCCTAATAATACCCCCCATCCTATGTGTGTGTGTATGTGCATGTGAGTTTATACATACATATATATACATATGCACACGCACACACACACACACATATATACACACTGCAGGGATAACTAGGTGATGCTGTGGATGGAATGTCAAGTCAGAGGCAGGAAGGCTCCTTGTCCTGAGTTCAAATCTGCCTTCAGACACTTACTAACTAAGTGGCCCTGGGCAAGTCATTTAATCCTGTTTGCCTTGGTTTCCTCATCTGTAAAATAAGCTGGAGAAGGAAATGGCCAACCACTCCAGTATCTTTGCCAAGAAAACCCCAAATGGGGTCACAAAGAATTAGAAACAATGGAAAACAACTCAACAACAAATGGACACACTATACTGCCTCTGTAAAGAGAGGCCACCTGACTGTGAGCTTCCAGGTAAATTCTCTTTATCCAGCAATACAAGGCAGTGGAAAGCTCAGACATCACTGCCTTCAGAATCTGGAGATTCAGGTTCCAATCCTGCCTCTGATCCTGGCTAGGTTACTGAGTCTTTCTGGGACTTGGTTTGAATATCAGAGATGAGTTTGTACAGTCCTAAATCTAGGAGTCATCTCACTCTGCTGCTTTAGGCTTAGTTTTATCTTCTCTGATATCACCATATTTTCTAGGGGTGGGAGGGAGAAGACAAAAGTAACAACAGCATCTCAGAGCTGGATGAGGAAGACTTAAATACTCATTTTCACACATAAAGGAAATCAGGTCAAACATAGCTAATAAGTAACAAACTAGGATTTGAACCTTTGTCTTCTGACTCCCATCTTTCCCCTATATCAGACTACCCTTTAGCCAAGAAACATTTTTTTGCACTTGAAAATTATCAGCAAATATAATAAAATACTCAGAAACTAAAGATAAGGTAAAAATAGTCTAGTTACTGTGTTCTGTGTATTTCACAATGTATTGACAAGCTGTAGGAACCAAGGAAAGGACTTTGAGCATTTATCTGAAACTTGGCTTGGGATATCTGGGATAGAAGAATGAGATTCAGTGTCCTTGCTCTTGGATTGTGCCTAGGATCCTTTGGGATGCCCTGCCCCTTTATCATCCTTAAGGAATGAATTGTTGAGGGAACACTTGGGAAAGAAGGTATTTGTGGGCTGTTGTTCAGTCATTTCAGAATCTTCATGACCCCAGGGAAAGAGTTGAGTGGACTATTGCAGGAATACTTGGGAAAACTTGTTTGAAAAGCTATAAAGCATGGTGGACAGATTAAACTATAGTATCAGTATTGTAAAACTGACCAGTTCTGCAAGATTAAAGAACTCTGATTAACCCAATGATCAACCATAATTCCAGAGCACTCATGACGAAGAATGTTGCCCTCCTCACAACCAAAGAGAGATGGATTAATGTTGTTGTTGTTCAGACTTTTCAGCCTTTTCTGACTCCTTGAAATCCTGTTTTGGGGTTTTCTTGGCAAAGATACTGGTTGGTTTGTGTAAACCTTAAAATTTCTTAGACTTATGAATGTTGGAAATTTCCCCATTGGGAAATCTCATACTGGAAAAAATTTCCTACTGATAGTAAGAACTCTTTTGGAATGTGAAACCCCTTGGCATGGGAGGATCCTTCTCCTCCCTACTTAAGACTACTTTAGGACAAAAACCTTTTGCTAAACAATGGAAAGGGCTTTGACCTATGCTTAAGCATAGAACAGGAAGTTCTTTGAGTCATGATTGATTTTAGAATTGATACAATAGAGATACTTGGAATGACAGAACCAGGTCTTGGAAAATATAATCTCCACCCTACTTAGAGTAACAGGATTTAGGAAGGGCTGCAGCAAAGGTCAAGATTTAATTATTTGAGAATATGACCTTCAACAGACATGTGCAAAGCCACAGACCTCTGGGCGGTCCTGGGTTAAACTAGAGCCACCATTGGCACAGGGGAGACATCAACAGTGATTGGTAGATGTGAGAATTGAGGGGAGGGAACTTAGATGGTTTCCTTAAAGATAGCGGGGTCTGAGGGAGAGGAGAGTTTTTTTTTTTTTTTTTTTTTGCTCTGAGAGGTTTTGCTGGAGAGAGAGTTTTTTGCTCTGAGAGGTGGCTCTGAAGGAGGACTGAGGAGGTTGCTCTGTTGGAGGACCAGGAGAGAAGGCTGGCTCTGAAGGAGGAGAATTCTCTGGAAACATTTCTTGAAAGGAGGCTCTCTTGAAGGTGGAGCCTGAGGTTGGCATGAGAAGCCTTACCTAGAGAGATCTTGGGTGAGTGATAATTTAAAACCAACTGACTGATTTATTCATTCTTATTCCTTTCTTACTTTCTCTCTTTTTCTATTGATTAATCAGTGTATTATAAATTAAATTTCTCTATAAAACCCAGTTGGCTTGGGCATATTCATAAATTGGGAATATATTCCCTGGTGACCATCTTATATTTATATAAAACCAAGACACAGTAGAAAACATATTTCAGCGGTCATAACTGATATATATATATATATATATTTCCCTTGCTCCCAAACATTTTAATTATCACATTTGCCATTTCTTTCTCCCGCTCATTTAACAGATGAACTGAGGACCAATATGAAGAATCAAAAATGTATTTGGCTATAACCAATGTAAGTATTTGTTTTGCTTGCCCATGCTTGTATGATAAAAAGGGTTTTATAATTTTCTTCCCCTCCTAGAGGGGTAGAGAGAGGGGTGGGAAGAAAAAAAATACTTGGTAATTTTAGAAATTAAATTTATAATTAAAAAGCAAAATAAGATTCTTTCTTGCTTTTGTATTTGGACTCTAATTTTTTTAACTTCTGAAAAAAAATTTTTTTATTTAATTAAGTTAGAATATTTTTCCATGGTTACAAGTCATGTTCTTTCCCTCCCCTCCCCCAAAGCCCCTACAGTACTGGACATGCAATTACACTTAGTTTTACATGTGTCATTGATCAAGACCTATTTCCATTTTATTGATATTTGCACTAGGGTGATCGTTTAGAGTCTACATCCCCAATCATATCCCCATTGAACCATGTGATCAAGCAGTTGTTTTTCTTCTGTATTTCTACTCCCACAGTTCTTTCTCTGGATGTGGATAGAGTTCTTCCTCTTAAATGCCTCTGGACTGTCCTGGATCATTGAATTGCTGCTAGTAGAGAAGTCCATTACATTTGATTGTGCTACAGTGTGTCAGTCTCTGTGTACAATGTTCTCCTGGTTCTGCTCTTTTCACCCAGAATCACTTCCTGGAGGTCATTCCAGTTCACATGGAATTCCTCCAGTTCATTATTCCTTTGAGCACAATAGTATTCCATCACCAACATATACCACAATTTGTTCAGCCATTCCCCAATTGAAGGACATCCCCTCATCTTCCAATTTTTTTGCCACCACAAAGAGAGCAGCTATGAATATTTTTGTACAGGTCTTTTCCTTATTATCTCTTGGGGGTACAAACCCAGCAGTTGTATGGCTGGATCAAAGGGCAGGCAGTCTTTTAGAGCCCTTTGGGCATAGTTTATTTGGACTCTCATTGCTTGTCACATTACTTGTTTAATAAATGCTTCTTTTCTTTAACCCTTTTTTTTAACCTTATCTTCTGTCTTAGAATCAATACTGATGACTGGTTTCAAGACAGAAAAGAGGTAAGGGCTATGCAGTGGGGGATTAAATGACTTGCCCACACAGCTAAGAAATGCCTAAATCCAGACTTGAACCAAGGATCTCCTGTCTCCAGGACTAGCTCTCCATCCACTGAGCTACCTAGCTGCCCCAACAAATGCTTTAAACTATTTTTTTAACTTTTAAAAAGGAAATAAAAGTTGTAGCCAGAAATCCCGAGTTTGATCCTCAATTCTATCACATCAAAAGAGAATAAAGATCCAGCTAAAATTCTACCCATCTTGAAATCTTTCATGAATCTTCAAGCCTATATTGATTTCTTCTTTTTCTGAGCTCCTACCATATTTACCACATATTTCCTTTCTCTTTTACATATTTTACTGCTATATTCTGGTTTCACGTCACCTTCATTTTCTCTTCTATCCCTTTCCCCTCACCTTCCCAAAGATCCCTCCCTTACAACAAGAAATTTTAAAATTAGAAGAGAAGTCTAACAAAATTAACCAGCAAGTCAAAAGAAGGCTAATATTTTATGCATTGTTTTACATTCATAGTCTTGTTTCTACAAAGAAGGAGGTTAGGCAGAAATGCTTTTTTACATTTCTTTTTTGGGGCCAAAGATGGTCATTATAATTTTTCAGCATTTAGGGCTTTTGTTTGTTTGTTTGTTCGTTTTTAAAACACCTACCTTCCATCTTAGAATCAACATTAAATATTGGTTCCAAGGCTGAGCCCTTGGTCTGGAGGAAGGAAGTCCTGAGTTCCAAATTGACTTCAAACATTTATTGACTAAGAGACCCTTGGCAAGTCACTTAACCTCTTTTTGCCTCAGTTCCTTCTCTGTTAAAATGAGCTAGAGAAAAGTATGCCAAGAAAACCTTACAAAATGGAGTCACAAAGAGTTGGACATGGCTGAACAACAACAAACCCTTCCGTATTGCTATGTATTCATCATATTCATTGTTTCTTAGAGCAGAGTAATATTCTACTACATTCATGGGCAACAATTTCTTTACCCAATTCCCCAATCAATGAGGATCTACTTTGTTTCTAATTCTTGGCTACCACAAAAAAATGTTATGATAAATAATGTGGTATGTATGGAGCCCTTCTTTTTGTCACTGACTTCTTTGGGAGATATGCCTAGTAATGGAAACTCTCTAGATCATAAACATTCACATCTGGGGTTGGACTCAAGAAGAGTTGAGTTCACATCTTGCCTGGTACCAGACAAGAGGGTAGTTAGGTGGAGTAGTGGATAGAGTATTGGACCTGGATACAGGAAGATCAGAGTTCAAATCTAGCAATCAGACACTTATTAGCTCTGTGATCTTGGAAAGTTACTTAACTTCTGTTTGCCTTAATCCAATGGAAAAGGAGATGGTAAACTACACCACTGTCTTTGCCAAGAAAATCTCATGGGCAGTATGATTCTTAGGATCACAAAGGAGCAGCAACACAATGGAAGCTGGAGAGAGAAAAGCCCCTTCAGTCATTTTGTAGTATTAATTCAGATACTCGGGTATGGGCCTAATATACAGTGTTGGCTCAAGCCATCTCAAAACAAAAACAAAAAATTTACTTCCAGTGGCTATGGCTAGATTGGAATGACTTGCTATTTTCATTCCTTGAGATCTAAAAAGATAAACTGATGGTTCAACTCCACTCTTTTCCTTTAGTGGGAATATTTCTCTACTTCTTTTTTTTTTCTTAAACCCATCCCTTCTGTCTTATGTCCAAAGATTTCTAACTTGGAAAGACTGCTGACCAAACTGGCATCAGTGCTTGTAACATGACATTCAGCCCTGACACAATTTGAGATGACATTTTTAGGACTCTTAAACAATGAGTTCCATATTATTATTAAGAAAGAGTTTTAGATTAATACCACAAAATAATTTAGTATCGAGGTCACTATTTATTTCCCCCTGGACCAATTTCCTCACTCCAGGAATAATAAAAGGACCTCTTCCCTTCAAGATCATTATCTTCCATTTAAAGAATGGTGGGTCCTAGCTTAATCCCTTTCCATATTGGGGGAAGGCAATGGTGGCAAGGGTTAAATTTGATTCCTTTCCCTTAAGCAAGGCTTTACTTTTGGTCCTATCTTCTTTCCTAAAAGGAAAAGTCTAGAAAGGTTTTAGAATGGAGAAACATTGCTTCTAGAGAAATTAAAAAGGAGCTTTTAAATAAGCTCCCAGGAGGTAGATAACCATTTAAGAAGTGCCCAGAATGTATCAGACCCTGTGCTAAATGCTGGGGATACAGATATAAAAAATAGCCCCTGCCCTCAAGAAGCTTATAATCTAATAGGAGAAGACAACACACAAAAGGAAGCTGAAAGAGGGATGGGGAAGAGGGGAGAAGACATGGGTACAAGGAATGATGGGGAAGTCCAAAGAAGAGCAGCTCTATAGGAAAAGAAGAAAGGATTGTCCTGGGCTACCTCCTTAACTGAAGGTTTTGGAGCTCATCACTCAGGCCTCTACTCCGAGAGGGAGATAATGCTGAGATCTGTGAGTAACAAGGCTGATGGGGTTTTATAGGATGAGGGTGTCAACACCACTTTCAGTTACATTAGACAAGTTTACTAGAATATACCTATTTCTATTGCTTTGTGAAGTGAAAACTGTTCCAAAAATACATTTGCAAAATGTATCCTTTTTATCACATTCTCTAAGAACTTCTAGAAATCCTCTTCCTCCTTTTGACAAGAAAATCTGAATCTTTCTATAGCTGCCTTAAGATAATAGGATCTGTGTCTTATTAATATCATATAGATTCTTGTTTGGACATCTTCTAGACCAGGGATTTTTAATCTAAGGTTTGCATATCCCCAAAGGATCTGTGAATAGATTTCATGGGGTCCATGAATTTAAATAATAGTTCAATAACTATATTTCAATATACTGTGATTGGTTTATTTTGTCATCTCATAAAGGCAGCTAGATGACACAGTGGGCCAAGTACAATGTATGCAGTTGGGAAAGACTCGAGTTAAAATATGACTTCAAACACTTAATAGCTGGGTGAACTCATGGCAAGTCATTTAATCTGTTTGCCTCAGTTTCCTCATCTGTAAAATAGGGATGCTACTAGCAGCTACCTCTCAGAGTTGTTGTGAGAATCATATGAGATATTTTTTGAAGTACTTAGCATAGTGCCTGGCACATAGTAGATGCTTAACAAATACTTATTCCATACTATTTATTTTATTTTTTTCCATTTAAAAACATTTTTTCTGAGAAGAGGTTTTAGTTTTCATTTACTTCAATGTGTATTTATTCCATATCTGATTTTTATGTAGCATAAAAGTGAACTAGAAAATGTCTACATCTACACTTTTCAACAGACTACCAAAGGAGTCCACATTAATGTTTATTGTTCTTGTTGTTATATGTTGATACAATTTTAATAGTTTTCTGACATTTTGCAACCCATGTTTTCTTCTTCCTTCCTCTCCAAGATGGCAAATAATATGATATAGATTTTACATGTGTTATTATACAAAATTATATTTCCACATTTGTTATATTTTGAAACAACATATTGCTTACACTAGAGAAAAATTCATGAAGGAAATAAAATGAAGAATGGCATGTTTCAATCTGCATTTGGACTCCATCAATTCCTTCTATAGCAGTGGAAAGCCTTTTTCAGCATGAGTCCCTTGGAGTTGTCCTGGATCCTTGCATTGCTGATAATAGTTGTCATTCACAGTTGATCATCATACATGATTGTTGTTACCGGGTACAGCATTCTCCTGGTTCTGCTCACCTCACTTTGCATCATATCATAGAAGTCTTTCCAGGATTTTTGATGATTGCTTTGTTTGTCATGTCTTATAGCACAATAGTATTCCATTACAATCATGTATCACAACTTCTTTAGCCATTCCCTAATTGATGGAGAACCCTTCACTTTCCAGTTGCCACCAAAAAAAGAGTTGTTATAAATATTTTTTTTCAAGTAGGTCCTTTTCCCCAGGATCCTCTTTGGGATACAGACTTAGTAGTGGTATTGTTGAGTGAAGGGGTATGCCCAGTTCGATGGCCTTTTGGGCATGTTTACCAATTGCTCTCCAGAATTGTTGCATCAGTTCATAGCTCCAGGGAAAACACAAATGTTTAAGAACTCATTTTCTAGACTCACTACTGTCCGTTTTACCATGTAAAAAGCATAGGTTAAGGATGATATTCTGTAGGTTTTAATTACTCTAAATATGTTCTTCCAGTTAAGTTTTGATTCAGGATGCCACAGTCAAAATATTCTTTTTTTAATAAGGGTTTACAGATTAAATATATATATATGTATATGCATACATATATAAACTCTGAACACTCTGTATAAAATACACAAATATATCATTGACCTATATTTGGAGAAGTCACTGATATTCTTGGCTAATGTGTAACCCAGCTCCCAATTATATTAAGAAAGATGAGATCATTTGCATCAGGAAGGAAGTTGGTAAAGTGCTTTGCTAGTAATTCATGTAACACTGTGAAGCACTTGAAACAATATTTATGGATCTTCTCCAGCACTACTGCTTTCCAGTTTTTCAGGGAAACTAGAGTTTGTCATCTCCTTTGATATAACTGTTTTGTTGAATTATATTAATGATGCACAAGGTTTTTGTTTTGCATTTACTCTGATGTACACCTTTTGCTCACTCCAATGTTTTTTTTTTTTTGCAAACTATAAAGAGAACCAGTAAATGTCATGTCTTCATTATTTTGTGGGGAGGGTTGTAGTTTGTTTTTGTTTTTGTTTTGCATGTCAAGCCTCCATATTATAGTTTTTGAATGGTAATGGGTTATTTTTATTCTTTGTACTATTTGACTCCTCACATCACCATAAGCTTTTGGCTTTGACTTTCAGTTGTCAGTTAAGGGTATTTAAGAACTTCAGATAGATTTTTGCTTTCCAGATTCCATTCCATATGTTTCTTTTTTTCTTTAATTGCATGATATAGTGCAAACATTTTCTCCTTCAAGTAGAAGCTAGATATGTGTGTAATCTTCCAAGGTTTTTCCACAAGTCTGCAATAGGTATCTCAAGGTATTTCTGTAATTTGAAGTCGATCCTGAGGTATATTTCTTGGTAGCTCCACATCTGTCACTTAGTTTCTTACTGTGGCATTACTTTTGCCATCCATTTCAATATTAGGTACCACTTCTAAAGTTTATGTTTGATGTAGATTTTCATTGTCTTCAGGTGCTTCAGCTTTTCCTTTTTTAGATTTCAGCGTAGCAGTGAATCCCTTTGTCCCCCAGTGCCTTAAAGCCAGAGATGTTTCACTTTATCCTTCCCCAGGGTTCTCCAGTATCCTTAAGGGGGCCTATGTAAAGGGTGAAATTATGGCTGAGACTGAATGTATAATCAATTTAGGTTGCCAAGGGTTTTATTTATAAAAATCCTTATGAAAAACCCAAATAACAAAATACCCAAGTCAGCTGCCAAAATTTTATGGTGATTTAATTGATATAGTGGAGAAGATTAAGAAGAAGGGAGAAGGAAAAGGTGAAGGATTTCTCCCCCAACCTGGTTGATACCTGGCGGGGAGATTAGAAGATCTGGAAAGTAAGGGTTTGGAGTGTGAAGGAGGAAGGAATCAATCTGAACTCCAAAAAGGGGCTTAGCTGAGATGCCTGAACCTGAATCAAGTCAAGGACAAAACTCACCGCCAAAACCCAGAGAATAAGTTCCACCACTCCCAAGATGTTGGAATGCCTAGCACGCTGCCAGCCAGAGTCACCTCTCCAGGGAAAGAGGAAGAGGCAAGAAGTGACATGCCTTATATGGACGTTTTTACATCACATTTCTGCGTCTCATCTGTACCAATGAGGACTTAGCTTGACTTAAGACAGCCAAGAGGTCTGTTCTTTTTTTGCACATGTCTGTTGAAGGCCATCTCCTCAGATAATTAAATCTTGAGTTTGATGCAGACCTTCAAAATCTTGTTAAACTGAGTGGGGTGGAGAATGTAGAGTTTCCAAGACTTGATTCTGTTATTCCAAGTATCTCCATTGTTACTGATCAGGAAATAGCTAAATCACATCTTCTAAAGAATGGTCTGATTAGGGTGGAATAGTTTTAAAATTCACATCTGGGAATATCTAGTCTTTCTGTCATTGCTTATGACCTATTAGGGGAGTTCTCCCTGTCCTGGGGGTTTCTTGAATCCCCAGTTGATTTTTTAAAACACCTATCTTCTGCCTTAGAAATCAGAAGAGCAGTAAGGGCTAGGAAATTGTGGTTGTTACTTGCCCATTCACCCAGGTAGGTAATGTCTGAGGCTAGATTTGAACCCAGGACCTCCTTTTCTCTGAACTCCTCTCTCTCTCTCTCTCTCTCTCTCTCTCTCTCTCCCCACTGAGCCACCTAGCTGCCTTGTATCCTATCTATTTTTTAGACTAATAGGAGTAGTTTCATCAGACTGAGTGCTAAGCTAATTGAAAAAATGGTATTGCCAGAGAGTAAATGGTCAGAATTTTTTAGTTCTGGTCATGTCTTCAGAGACATAGTGGCAGTTTCAGGGTGCATAGTCCCCACTACTCATTACTTTGATTGGCACTGATGAGTTGGACTTTAAGAAGCTTATGAATAATTGTTAACAATAGTAATGACTAGCATTTATAGAATGTTTTACAATATTATCACACAGTATCTGAGGTTGGATTTGAACTCAGGAAGATGAGGAGGAGATTTGAACTGAGGTTTTCCTGACTCTAGACCCAACACCCTATCCATTGTGTCATTCTGCTGTTAATGTCATTCAGTTTGAACTTATGATTACATCAGTATGGGGGAACTATCACTGTAAAAACTCCATCTACTGCTATAGACTGAAACTAGTCTAAAGTTTATAGACATAGAAAGTTGCCTGGGGGCTCTGGTAAGTTAAATGATTCGATGTCCACAGTCATACATCTAGTATATGTCAGAAATGAACTTGAACCCATGTCTTTTTTACTCTACTCACCGTTGTTTCCTCTTGCCATACTGCTAACGTGGGGAACAGAGATAGCATAGACTCCTCTCAGGGAAGTACATCTGGCTGATGAGATAGTGTAGAAAGTGAAACTTAAAGAGTAGTAAATAAATAAATATATACATACATATACATATATATATATATTCTTGTTTTGATTGGTTAAAGCACAATCCTTGTTTTGATTGGTTAAACCCTGTTTGAATAACTGGGATAATTGGGTTTGTAAATTACCCATTATAGGATTGTAACTTTCAAGTAACCAATCAATGGTGAATGAGGGGAGAGACCATCCTTGTGTAAGGGATCAGGATAAAAGAGTAGCCTTCAGCACCTATATTTTGTACTTTCTTGCTTGCTGTGACACATAACACTGGCTCATGAGTACCTATTCTTGAGAGGATGAAATAAAAGAGACTTTGACACATTGATGCTGAGTTCAAGATTATTTTTGAGTAGGTGGTCATTCCTTTCAGCTATCATTATTAATAATAAATAATGTTTGCGAGAATAGAAGTAATATCTTACACTTTTTTAGAGTCTCTAGTATTTAGCAGAATGCCAAATCCATAGATATCCTCCCTCAAAACCTTGATTGCCAAGGATGTACAAATCATTTGTCATTGTTTTCAGTCACGCCCAACTCTTTATAACCCCATTTAGAGTTTTCTTAGCAAAGATCCTAGAGTGGTTTGCCATTTCCTTCTCCAGCTCATTTTCCAGATGAGAAAACAGAGGCAAAGAGGATTTAGTGAACTGCCTAGGATCACCCAGCTAGTAAGTATCTGAGCTTGGATTTGAACTGGTGAAGAAGGAATCTTGCTGAATCCAGGCCCATCTGCTATGCCACCACCTAGCTATCCTACACTGAAAAAGGAAGAGGAGAAGAGATATAGGCGAGATTAAAATGGCTGAGAATTCAAGTGTAATTCCTTAGAAAGATTCCTTTTTGTTACAGTAATTTTAGATTTGGAAACCTTCCTCCTCTGTGGGCTTGTCGACTTTGGAATCCCCTCCTGTGGCTCTGCCTGAGAAAAACTATCATGGTACTGGAGTGGCAGGGCTCCCTCTTTCCCTGGTTGGGAAGGATATGGTGGGAGAGAAGATAGAGAGCAGAGGCCACTGATTAATCAGCAGAGGGGCAGGAAGCTGGTTTTCAGTTTGAAGGCGCCTCCAGGTTTCTTTCCTTCACACTCTGCCTTCATTATTCTGAAAGCCTAGCTTTGTGGTTTTTATTTTGCTCCCTAAAACCATAGCTATTTGAGTTGAAAGTCAAGGGCCTTATTCAGTTCCTTAAGTAGCTCCTGTGGGGCTGCCTGGTAAGCCTGAGGATGTGCATTTGAAATGACGCTAGTAAGTTTAAAACCTGCTGTTTGGATCCTTTCTCCCATTTAGCCTCCAGTAAGCCAGCAGCTTTAAACGATCTTTATCTCAGGCTTTTTCAATTCTGACCTTCTGTCTCCAGTAGGACTAGCTACTCAATAATAGCTCCCTCCCCAGGTAATAGCTTCTGCCAGCACTCAACTTTAAAGAGTATTTTGCCTCCTCTCCTAGCTTTCCCTTCTGAGTGAGAGCTGAATAACACACAGTCTGGAGGAGATTGGGTGCTTCTAACCCATCACACACTCTTCTTTCTATCTTGAGGGGAAGGGGGGGAAGAGTCAGTTTTTGCAAACATCCTCAAAAACCCTCTTTGGTTCTGTTGGGAGCCCAGGAGTATATTTTGGTTGCTGGTGGGAAGTCAGGCGAAAATCACAAACCCTCTTTTGTCTTTTCCACCCAATCAGGGCCCTGTGATTTTAATGGCACCTGAGGAACCTGATTTAGGCTGAGTTTCAGAAGTTTCTTCCCCACAGCTTCACCAGCTCCTTTGCAGTTTTGCTAAAAGTTGTCTTGGGAATATTTGCCCAGACCAGAGGTATTTTCTGACCTTAATTCACGTGAATTATATTGAGAAGTTAAAAAAAATAGTGATAAAAATACCTACAGATTTCTCACTCAGGCTATCTGGGTACAATTGGTTGAGGGACAGAGTGATGAGGGGGTTGTGCCACAAAAGCACTAAAAATGGACCGTGGGATTCTCAGTCTAAAGAAAGGCTGGACCATTCCCCCAAGGGCCTAGAAAAGCAGTCAAAACAGAGTATGTATCTAAAGGAAATAGAAAAATAATTCAAATATTTAATTATAATGTTAAATCATTACAAACTAGTCTCCTATATACTCAAGGACTCCAGGGTGAGAGATGAGTGTTACAAATCAGAGTTCCAAAGAGAGGGTAAATTAAAGTGGAGTCAGAGGACAGAGGGATATATCCTTACTACCTGTGACCTGGTCACAGTCATTTAACCTGCTTGTAAAAGGAAAGGTTTGAAAAACCAATGCAAGTAAGATGAGAAGGGAAACAGCAAACTGGGAAAACGTTTTTTTTAGCAACTGTTTCTGCCAAAGGCCTCATTTCTCAATTATAGTAATACCTCGGGTTTCGCTGACATCAGTTATCCTTGGTTTCAATTTTCATTTATTTTTTTCTGAAAAAATTTCTCAGTTTTCATTGGTTGCCTCAGATTTCATCAGCATGCCCACTTGGCCTTGCTGTTAATTTTGCTAAAACAAAATTCTCCTGCTCAGTGTGAGCAATACATGTATTGAAAAGCAAATAAATCCATTTATCCACACAAAGAGCAAATGAAAATCAGATAAAGCATATGGAGGAGAATATATACCTGACAATATACAAAATGAATGAGCTCTCTCATTGGGAGTAGGATATTTCATCTTAGTCAAGTAGAAATTCTCCCATAGTATCTCAACTGAGAAGAGGGACATAATCAAGATAACAACTCTACACATTAACTTCTTTACATAGTGCCTTGATACAAAAGATTCTTATGGAAGGGAAATTTCCCTTCCAAACAAAATAACCTCTCTCTCCCCTCCTCACTCCCTTCCATATGCCAAGAAGAATCTTCAGAAAGGTAAATGCCATGTTAAATGTTCATTTATTCTTTACATTAGTCTTTATATTCATCTTATATTAATTTCTTATTATTTTTAGTATTAAACACTGTATTTCCTATAAAATGTGTTTTTGCTATGTATTTTGGAGTGTCTAGAACAAATTAATTGGATTTACATTTATTCATATGAAAATAATTGCCCCCCCTTTTCATTGGTTTCAGTTAGCAGATTATTTTCAGAGGTATTATCAATGAAAACTGAGGTATCACTGTTTATAGAGAATCAAGTCAAATTTATGAGAATACAAAGCATTCCCCAATTAACAAATGATCCAAGGATATGAACAGGCAATTCTTCGATGAAGAAATGAAAACTATCTTTATTCATATTGTGTAATTAGTATTTGCTCCCCAGGACTCTAAATCCCAGCTTCCCATGTTCCTTCTCACTTTATCTACTTTGAGGATCAAGTTTTGTGTGACCCCACCTCTAGCTCTCTTTTTCTCTCTAATGCAGTCAGGAAAGCTTTCTTTACTCAGGTTTTTACTTTTGTTCTCATATTTCTTTTACTTCAAGTGATTATTAATAAATCTTATAAAATATAATACTTGGAGTTATTCGATATTAACTTTAATCTTACAATATGAAAAAAATGCTCCAAATCACTATTGAGTAGAGAAATGAAAATTAAAGCAACTATGAGATGGTACCTATTATCTGTCAGACTGGCTAATATGACAAAAAAAAGGATAAGGATAAATGTTGGAGAGGATGCAGAAAATTGGAACACTGATACACTTTTGGTGGAGCTGTGAACTGATACAACCATTCTGGAGAAAAGTTTGGAACCATTTCTAAAGGGCAATCAAACTGTGCATACTCAACAATACCATGGAAGAAATAAAAAATCCTTGGAGAAAAGAAACGAATCCTACAAAAATATTTGTAGCAGTTCTTTTTGTGGTGACAACGGACTAGAAACATTCCTTCAGGATGACCATAAATTTTGGAATGGCTGAACAAATTGTAGTATACAATCATAATGGAATACTATTGAGCCATAAGGGATGACAAATAAGATCATCTCCAAAAAAAAAAAATCTGGAAACACTTATATGAAGTGAACAGAACAGAGAGAACATTGTATATACAGTAACAACAATAAAGTGTGTTACAAATCAAAGAGTTCCAAAGAGAGGGTAAATTACAGTGGAAATACACACACACACACATATATATATAGTGATCAACTATTATCACTAATGCAAGGATCCAAGGCAACTCCAAAGGACTCATGACAAAAAAAAAGTTATTCACTGCCATAGGGGGAACTGACAGAATACAAATGTACATTGAAGCATGACATTTTTCATTTTATTTCCTCCATGAATTTTTCTCTAGTGTAAGTGATATGTCTTATTTCACATGATGAACAGTATAGTATATAATATTATATAATATCATGTACACCTATATCATATTACCTGTCATCGTGGGGAGAGAACAAGAATTGCAAAATGCTAGAAAACAATGATTGAAAATTATATCAATGTGTAATCTAGAAAAAAATTAAAAATGTATTTTAAAAAAGAGGTTTGGATTAGATGATCTTTGGTGCCTCTTTCCAACTTTGGATCCTACTAGAACAGGAGACCTTTGTCTCTAAAACAATCTTAGAATATTCTAGAGGAGTCAAGTTAATTGGTATATAGACATCCAATAGCTAGTGGTTTGAGTTACTTTAGCTATAGCATTTAGGCTTTTTTTTTTTTAACTTCTGCGTTAACTATAAATGTAACTAGAGGTTGGAGATTTTAATATTCTGCTGCTTCCCCACATTCCTTTGGTGTCTCTTTCCTTGCGCCTCTGGACTCCTGCCCAGCCCCTAACTGACCTCTTTGCTATTGCTTTCATAAGATTCTTCATCTTCCAACTCTTAAGTATCTTCACTGGTTTTATACCTAGCCTCTTCTCCCTCATCTCCACCATCTAGCTGTCTCTGTACACAAGGAGAGTTTAACAGCTGCTGGCTGAGAAATGAGAAAAGGAAAAAACTCTACCTTTTGAAAATTTCAAGTGAATCACTAACATTTTAATCTCATTTTTAATCTAAAATTTAACCTTTAGATCTAAAGAAAGTTAAATTAAGTTAAATTCATGAAAAGGGTGAGTTCCAGCCCTTCGCGGTCAGAGAACAGGCGATCCGGCACAGGTGACAACTCCAAAATCAAAGTTCACATCCGTATCCTCAGTTGTGATACTAACTAGGCGCTTTCTCAACGGTGACGCCCCGGAAGGCCTCCGCCCCCTCCTCCCCAGCCTCCAATTGGCTAGCCTTGACCGGGAGTTTCGGAAGGAAACGCGAAGCTTCTCGGGAGTTGTAGTTTTGAAGGAAACCGATCACTCCTGAAAGGTCCCATTCCCAGAACCTTCTAACCTTTGCCCTAAGTGCCCCTGGACCTTTCCCTCCCTGGCCAGGCCTAATACGTCATTGCTGCACGCGAAAAAGGCAGAAGCTGCCGCCGAAGGCCAGGTAAGGAGTTCTTTTCCGCAGCTCACTCTGAGGCTGAAGGAGGGAAGACGAGAGGGTGGCCTGCACCTTCCCTGCCCCTTCCCTGCCCCTTCCCCTTCTCCTGCTCTCGGCCCCCTGTGCCCTGCTCCTTGTCCTAATCCCATGCCCCTCACCCTACCCTGCTCCTGCCCTCTGCCCCATGCCCTGCTTCTCCCCGGTCTCATGCCCCCTCAATCCCGTGCAAAACCCGTGACCCTGCCCTCTGCCCCTCCCCCATCTCTGCTCCTGCCCTCACCACAGGGATAGAATTGACAGCATTTTGACTCTTGACTACCCTACCTGTGCCTCAGTTTCCTCTTTGCTTTCTTTTTCCTGAGAGGGAATGTTGGACTGCTGGGTATAATGGAACCCACTCCAGAGAAGGGGGGAAACCAGTACTGCACTCTCTACTCTTCCTCAGCAATGGTTGTGAAGGTGGGGGCATATGTGGGGAAGTGGGTCATAAAAGGATCCTCTGAGGAAGGTTTGACTCGGAAGATATGGGTTTCGTCTTATCCTTGATTCCAGCTGTGTGATTATGGGCAAATCACTTAACCTCTCTGAGCCTCCTTTGTAAAAAATAAGAAATAAGAGGGGAAATGTGCTGTCATAGATGGAGAGTGGGCTTCAGGAGCCAGGAAGATTTGAGTTCTCATGGACTCACACTAGTTGGGTAAACCTGGGTAACTCTTTAAGACTATAAATTACCAAGGGCAGTTAGGTGACCCCGTGGATAGAGTGTCCAACCAAAAGTCAGGAAGACTCATCTTCCTGAGTTCACATCTGATCTCAGACACTTAGTAGCCATGTGACATTGGGCAATTCACTTAATCCTGTTGGCTTAGTTTCCTCACCTGTAAAATGAACTGAAGAAGGAAATGGCAAACCACTCTAGTATCTTTGCCAAGAAAATCCCAAATGGGGTTATGAAGAATTGGACACAATTGAAAATAACTGAGCAACAAAATTGTAAGTTAAAAGTGCAGATCTTCATTGGTAAAGGAAATTTTCCATGTCTGATGAAATTATAGGTCTAGTTAAAACAAACAAACTGCAGAAATCTCGGGGTTGTTGTGAAACTCTGAGACAGAGTATCTAAAGCACTTAGCAAACCTTGAAGAACTAAAAATATCCATTTTCTAGGACTGAAAGTTGGAAGGGACCTTAGAGAAATGGTCAGGGTGTGTGTCCAGGAGGAGGCTGAAGGGCTGGGGAGGGCTGGGGAAGATGAAAGTAAAAGGAAGGAGACAAGAAGAAATGTAGGCCTCCAAAAGGCATCCAAGAAAGGTTGCTATTTGCTTTTAAGCTTGGATTTTTATTATGACCTTGGGTTTCAGCAGATTCTATTTTATCCTAGAATTTCTGCATGGAGTTTTTGGCATAAAAGGAAGATGGTTAGAGTGTCTTGCTGACCTTGCATTTAAAGCAGGCTGGGCTGAAGCCCTCGTGCAATCAACTTCCCAGTCATGTTTATCTTTGCATTCTCTTGGGAACTTTATGAGGTCAAATCATTTGTGCAATGCAGCATTATTAAATATCTTGTGTTAGTGCAGGCCATTATTTAGAAAGTTCTGTATTTTTGAGTTGTTTTTCCATTGTGGAAACATCTACTCTTTTCTGGTATGTTTTTTCACCAGTAGGACAACTGGCTGTAGGTAAGAAGTAGTCTTTTGTGAAAAATGATCTTGCCTACACAGGGATCAAACCACTGTCCTTGGCCTCTTTAGTCTTTAACTGTGCTTAGACAAATCTGTAATGGAAAATCATGCTTGACTAATCTAGTGTTCTTTAAGGGAACAGATAAATATGTGAGCCACAGAAAATCAAGGAATGAAATTTACTTAGCTTTCCCAGAATCCTTGACCAGATTCTGACCTGACGGTTATTTTTAAAAGTTGAATAAATGGAATTTGGAGAGGAAAAGAGAGAATGTTTTTCATGAATGGGGACCTGACAAAAGAATCATTCTTTTTGGATGGAGAAGTAAAAGTGTTGGGATTGTTCAAGGATAAGTGCTAGAATTGGTCTTGAACATTTTCATAAATAGTTTGGGAGAGGTACTACATGACAAACAATCCAAGTTTTCAGATAACCCTAATGTTTTCTAGATAGTGAAACGATGACACCTGTTCCAGTTAGCCTAACTCTCCATGTCTCATACACTTTACTCATTTCTGCCTTCATGCCTTTGCCATATCGCCCCATATAGATTCACTAATTTCCATTCATAAAGAAAGTATGGGGTTTTCTTCCCTGAAGCCTGCTGCCATCTTTTTCAACTCTCAGTTCCCATTTTGCCCCGCAAAATATCACTCAGTCATATGTTGTCATGCATTATTCTCTAATTTTTTCATGTGTACACGACTTATTTTACCTACTACCCTTTCAGGATATGGACTGTCTTCTATTGTTTGGAAATTAATAAATGATTATTCCATAGCATTAAGTGGCCTGTTGTTATTCTCATATTCTTTTTGGGCTTTTATTTTTCCTCTAGGTTCTGATGTTGGTGCCTGTTTCAAGAACTCTACTTTCAAATCTACTGCAGAATCATAAGGTGGTCTCTCAGATCTCTAGAAGCATGAGACTGGTTCAATTCCAAACCCCTAACCTGTCAGGGCCTCATCTGGGCCTGGAGGAGAAGGTTGGTGGTGGAGTGATTAACCTCAATGCCTTTGACCCCAGCTTGCCCAAGACCATGAGGGAGTTCCTGGAGCAGGGAGAAACTGCCCTTTCTGTGGCAAGAAGGTAAAAATAAAAATTTCTAGTATGATAAGGCTCTAAACAAAAAAGCAAAGATTGTCATGGAGAATCAGTATTAAACTAGTAGAGATCCAACCTTTTCTCATGTCTTGTTTTCTTGACCAGAAATCCATTCAATCAGTAAGCATGTATTAAGTACCTACTGTGTGCCAAGCATTTTGCTAAGCAAGGTTCAAAGGAAAAAAAAAACCCAAAACTACCAGATCTCAAGGCACTGTGGTCTAACAGGGGAAGCAATATGCAAACAATATAACCAGATAGAATTGGATATATTCAAGGTAAATTGGAGATAATCTCAGAGGGAAGGCACAGATATTAAGGACTAGGTGAGACTTCTTATAGAAGAAGAGACTTTAGCTTCAACTTGAAGGAAGCCAGGGAAGCTAAAAGGTAGAGATGAGGAGTGAGAGAGTGCTTTGAATAGGGAATGTCCAGTGAAGAAGCAGGAGTTGGGAGATGGATGTGTTGAGGATGTGTTGCCAAAAGGCAAGGGTAACGATCACAGAGGATGTGGCAGGGACTAAGGGGTAAAAAAAACTGGAAAGGTAGGAAGAGACCAAGTTATGGAGGACTTTAAATGCCAAACAGGAGTTTATATTTGATCTTACAGGTAATAATGAGCTCCTGAGATTTACTGACTTGGGGGATTAGGGGAGAGGTGACATGGTGAGACTTTGGGGAAGATTGATTTTACAGATGAGTGGGAGATGAGCCAGGGTGGGGAGAGACTTAAGACAGGGTGACCAACCATCAGGGTGACACATTAGTCCAGATCTAAGGGTATGAGGTCCTAGACCAGGGTGTTGGCAGTATCAAAGGAGAGAAAGAGGCATATAGGAGAGATAGGTAGAAGCAATTGAGAGTAGCAGCCAATGAACTATGGGGCAAAGAAGAGGGGTGCAGGATGAGAAGTTGAGGGTGACACCCAATTATAAGGTTGGGTGACTGGAAAGATGCTTGGTACCCTCCACAGTTATAGGGAAGTTAGGATGAAGAGAAGGTTTGGGAGAAAGATCGGTTTGGGACATGTTTAGTTTAAGATATAAATAGGTTATCCAGTTTGAGGTAGCCAGTTAAAGTTGTGAGACTGGAGGTCCCCAGAGAGGTCAGGGCCAGATGAATCTGAGAACCATCTTATAAAGATGGTGGTTGACTCCATGGAAGCTTATGAAATCACCAAGTGAAACTGCATAGGGATAAAAGAGAAAAGGGCCTATGAGAGAGAGTTGGAGTATATTCATGGTGAATGAGCATCAGCTGGATGAAGATCCAGAAAAGGAGATTGAGAAGGAGCAGTCAAATGGTACCAAGAGAATCAGGAGACCCCAGTGTCACAAAAACTTAGACAGAAAAGAATATCAAATAGATACTGATATCAGTTGAATAATGAGCTCAGAAATGAGGCCAAAGAGAGTCTGAGGAAAGGAAGTAGATACATCAGCTGTAGATGGCTTTCTAAAGAAATTTAGCCACAAAAGGGAGAAGAGATGTAGGACATACAGGATGGTAGCTAGCATGGATGGATGGATGAAGTGAGAGGTTTTTTAAGGGAAATGTTTGTAGGTAGTGGGGAAGCAGCCAATGTTCAGTGAGATTGAAACTTAGAGAGTGAGAATGGTAGAGGGGACAGTTGGTTAAGATTAGAGAGGGTAGAAAAGAATCACTTGTGCTTATAGAGGGGTTTGCCCTATTAAGGAGAAAGGCTGCCTTTTCTTTTGAAAGGAATAAAAGGAGAAAGTGGCATTGGACAACTATGAGATAAGAGAATGGGAGGAGGGTGGAAGTTCATGGTGAATGGCCTCCTTTTTTCAGTGAGATAGGCAGGGTTCTTCAGAGCAGGTGGGAGGGAGGAAGGGGACCCTTGGGAGGTTTGAGGAGAGTTAAAAAGACTGAGAAGGGCCCCTGGGGTAAATGGGATAATGGGTTAATTAAGGTATTGTCAAAGGATTGCCTAGCAGCAGTGAGGGCCCAGTTGAGATTATGTAACATAAACTTGTAGTGGATCCAGTCAGCATGGTTTTGTCATTTCCTCTAACTTTGATTAGCAGCATGTGAGTCAGGAGCAAAGATAATGGAGGGTGGGAGTAATTCTAGAATGAAGTTTTGTAGGATAAGATCTTCTTTAGGTTCAAGGGGAAGGAGACTTAGGAAAAGAGGACAACATACTGCATTGGCTTACCCAGGGGTCAGTGAGGAGAATATTGCTAGCGCAGAATAATGGTCAGAGAGGGAACTAAGGGATGAAGGAGGGATTAGAGGTGGTAGTAAGG
Source organism: Monodelphis domestica (assembly GCF_027887165.1). NCBI lineage: Eukaryota > Metazoa > Chordata > Mammalia > Didelphimorphia > Didelphidae > Monodelphis > Monodelphis domestica. Next base: position 600,042,612 of record NC_077227.1, on the reverse strand, counting down.
ATGAACAGGTGTTGAGGTCACAAGGCAGAGGGAGAGGTGGAATGACAACAGGTGGTGATCAGATAAAGGAATTTCAGAGTGAACGTGGTAGTGGTGGGTCATGGTAAGATCAAGGGTAGGTAGAGGGATAAAAGCAGGTCATGAGAAATGAATAAATTGAGGAACTAAGAGGATGGGGGTATTCAAAAGAGTTGGCAATATGTATGTTGGGGTGTTTTTGTGTGAGGACAGGATCTGAAGTCATCAAGGAAAGGAGGAAAATGTCCTGGGGGTTGACAGAAAGCAGCCACTAGAATCTTGATTGGGCAATAAGTATGTTTTGAGAACCTCAAAGGAAGAAAAGTTACTTAGTGATGGTGGCTGATGGAGAGGGTAGAAGGGGCAATGAGGAACGAAGAGTATTCTAACTCCCCCATGATGAGAATTAAGAAAAAGGAATTTATTTGTTACTGACTGGTTGCTGTTGAGAAATATTTATTAAAGGGCCAGTTATGTTCAGAGTATTGTGTTAGCTCCACATCACAGAATGATAAGTGGGGCTAACAATATGCTGTAAGAAATTTGAGGTTAGACAGATGCTTTCAGCCTTGGCATAAGGGGAAGGGGAAAAAAGCTTTCCTGAGGAGGTCACCCCTGAGTTTGGACTTGAAGAAAAGGATAAACTTCTTGAGATGAAGTTGCAGGCTGTGAGTTTGAGCCCATTACAAGTTTGGGAAATATCAAAAGCAAGGGAAAAGAGACAGAAGAGAGCAGAAGAGAATGAAGAACAGAGAGCAGTTGAGCATGAGACAAGGCTGGAAATATTGCTTGAAGCCAGGTGAGGAAGCTAAAGATTTTATATTTTCATTTGGTATTGGGAAACCACAATGTTGGGGGATTTTTTGTTTGTTTGTTTTTTAAACTAGAGGTATGATAACTAGTCAGTTAAAAAGATCACTTTGGAAGCAATGTGAAGGATAGATTCAAGGAAGGACAACTTGATGTCAGGGAGGCTAAATAGAATGTTACACATACTCAAGAGAGAAAAAATGAGATCCTGACTTAGTATGATTGAAATGGTAATGAAAGGAAAGTACCAAGGCAAGAGGTGTTTCAGGGGTTCACATGATTCGGAAACTGATTAGGTGTGTGGGGTACAGAAGAGAAATCAAAGATGATTGACATTTGCACCTGGGAGGTAGTAATGAGATCAACAAAAATAGAGAATTTAGGGGAAAGATGGGATTGAAGCCATACAAGTAATTCATGTCATCAGGGCTAAAATACAGATGGAGAAGGCTGTGGACAGAACTTGGGTTAAAGTGTGGGAGGAGGATGACAAGAGAGCAAAGAAATAACATGCCTGCATTTGGAACCCTCCTGCCTGATCCTAGTCCCTCTGTCATGTGTGTCCAGTTCCACTCTCTCCCCTCTAAAATTCCTGAAACTCCTTTCAGATTCTTATTAGTTGAACTACAATGACTTAGTCCTTGTTCTTTACAGCAGGCGTAAAACTATGAGGACTTCACAAGCAAAGGCAGAATTTAGGGGCAATATTTAGGCATTTGGATATGTTTCCCTTGGAAATTGTTATTTTACCATGATTTTTTTACAGTAGAGACTCTTTCAACTTCCTCCTAAGACAAAACCAAATCAGCCTTTTCCCAGAGAACTTCCTGAAACTCAGTATGGAAAGGTCCTTTGGACCATAAGGCTCCAAGTGAAATCTAATAGAAGGGGGCATAATAGACTTTCCTGTCTCATGTTGATTGATGTAATATAAAATGTATTTTAAAATCAAATGATTTAATTGTTCAAAGGGAAACTGCATCTGGAAATAAACTGCAGAGTCCTGACTCCCTCACTGTCTTCCTTCAACCTTTCTCCTTTGTTTTCTACAGAGCTTTGGAGTCTAAACAGCCAGTTCTGAAACGGTCAGAGGTTACTTTTCTGTCCCCCATCACCTTCCCAGACAAAGTGGTGTGTGTGGGCATGAACTATGTGGATCACTGCAGGGAACAGAATGTGCCAGTGCCCAAAGAGCCCATCATTTTCAGCAAGTTTGGCAGCTCTATCGTGGGACCCTATGATGAGATTGTCCTGCCTTCTAACAGCAAAGTAAGTGTTATACCCCTTTTGCCCTGATTTCTTGCTTTTTCCCCACCCACATCATGTAATTCCACTCCTAAGAGAAATTCTTGCTCTTTGCTCCATCTCCTGCCCAAGAATTTAATTCCATCCTTTCCTTTGCTTTTCTCCTTAACCTTTTCAACTTGCACACAGCCTAGATTTCAAGGGCTTTCTGGACTGAGAACAGTGATTATTAAGCTATAAACATAACCTGAAGTTTAAGATTATTCATTTATTTCAAATCTTGCCCCAGAGGTACCATAGCTATGTGACCCTGAGCACGTCACTTAACCTCAATGGCCTAGCCCTTGCTGCTCTTCTGCCTTAGAACTGATTGATTCCAAGACAGAAGATAAGGGTTAAAAAAAAAAAAGATTGTTCATTTCTGAATGAGATTTATTATTATATTCTACTAGATTCTTTCTGACATTTAAAGGGGGACCCGAGACATGACTTTTAGTAAGCATATTAGAACTTAACCATCTGAATGTGTTGTCCTTCATGGTAGTCACAGTGGGAGGCTAATGGTTTGTCCCACTGATGCTACTGAGGCTTAAAACATGTTGTAGAGTCCCTCCTTGGGACTTGCCTTCTGCCTCTGAGTCCTGGTGGATGGATGGTTGTGGACGTGGCCAGCTCACCATCAGAAGCGCTGTCCTAGCGACAGCCTCTTGGCCTCCCACCCCAAGTCTCCCGAGGGCGTCAGGGAATAGGAAGAGGCTTTTAGCCTCACAGCACCATTCCAAAGAGCAGGAGGCGTTTGTGGCAATTACTTATTTACTTTGAATACTGCCCGCTTAGACCCTTGCCCCAAATCATTTGCTGAGGGCTTCATAGAATAGAAATGGAGCCCTGAAAGTGTCACTACTCCAAATGCTGCTTTCCTGCCTTACAGGAGGTGGACTGGGAAGTGGAACTGGCCTTTGTCATTGGAAAGAAAGGCAAAGATATTAAGGTAATAGGGATGGGGTCATATGAAAGCGGGACCTCCCGAGCCCTGAGATAGGAATAGAACAATGGGTCCGGTTACTTCGTTATTATTAGTATTAATGATATACATAATGATCATATTTTTATAATATATGTTATCTAATATGTTATATATAATTATAATATTTTATAATATACAATTATATTTTTATAATATATTATATATGTTATATATTGTTCATCCTACTCGTTCTCTTCAACAAAGACAATAGCAGCTGTTCATGACATTACGATGTTGCCCGCAGGAACAGCTAAATGTTCTCTCTGCCTTGGCTTTGTTCCCTTTCGTCAGGGACTTGCTGAGGCTCCAGCTAAGGCAGTTCCGGTCTAGCCGAATGTCAGAAGCAGGTGTCCCTGCAGACCCCCTGCTTGTGTGTTGCCATGGGGGGCTGGAGCTCCCGTAGTAAGGGGAGCCAGCACCGCCACTTAGCCAATCCCCAGCTGCCCAGGAGGAAGCAGCATGGCGGCACAGGGTGGAGGGGACAGCCTGGCTTGAGGGCCTGCCTCTGCCGGATGCCAGCTTTTTCTGACCCTCGTCTCATTGCGCCAGGCGGCTCTAAGGCTAAAAGTTGCCAAGAAGAGGAGGCGTTCCCTAGGCCATGTCAGTCCCCGTCCTCATCCCGGTGCAGCCTGCCTGAACTATCTCCCTTCCCACCCCCATAGGCCACAGACGCCATGGCTCATGTGGCCGGCTTCACTGTGGCCCATGATGTGAGCGCTCGTGACTGGCAGATGAAGCGCAATGGGAGGCAGTGGCTGCTTGGGAAAACCTTCGACACCTTCTGCCCTCTGGGTCCTGCCTTGGTGACCAAAGATTGTGTGGCAGGTAGGACCCTGGATCTCGGACCATGGGCCTCCCCTTTCTCCTCCTTTCTCCTTTGCTCTAGTCTGAAGGAATACGGGACTACTGGATGGTAAGGCAGAACGCAGAGTCTGGGTGTTGGAATCCGGGGTCTTTGGGGGTCTGGCACAGCTGGCCGGTCGGAATGGGGAGGGCTCCTCTCAGTCGATACCACACATTCTTGGCCCCAGCGGTCACCTCTGAATCGAGGGGCCTTGGATTATAATCCAATGTGACTACAGATGTTCTGTATTGATTTACAGTCATGCCCCGCTTCTTGGAGGGAGAGATGCGTTTGGCTTTCTAGAACCCTGCTGGGAATGAGGGAGGCCCCCTGGACACAGCCTCTGAATAGCCAGGAGAGTGGCTGCTGGGAAGCCTGTGCTCTTACTAAGAAAGGTCTGAGCCCACTCTTGGGCCTGCATGTGGGTTTTTGTGGGTCAGGAGGCAGGCATGGATGAGAAGCGTTGGTATCCCAGGACCTCCTGAAAGTAGGAAAAGAGTTCTAAAACACAGTTGTCTGGGCCTATTTACTTTTTTTTTTAATTTTCTTTATTTTATTCCAGTGACACATTTACATGTAAGTTTTCCAAGGTTACTGATTCTCATTGTCTCCCTCCCCTCTGCCCTCCCTGCTCCCAGAGCCAACAAGCCATTCCACTGGGTTTTACACGTGTCATCACTCAAAGCCTGTTTCCATATTGTTCATTTTTGTCTTAGAGTAATCTTTTAAAACCCAAACCCCACATCCTATAAGGGTCTATTTACTTTAGGAGTAAAGAGTTTTCTGCCTATCAGCAATACTAAGGGCTTCAGTATTTTATAGCACAAAACTGAGTCAACATGTTGAAAATATGTTCATTAGAATGAACTTAGAGAAAAAGTTTTACAAAGATGTCCATTACAAAGGTTAAGGAAAAACACTTACAGGAGTAAATGTCAGCTACCTAGAAAATTCACTTATGTGAAACAGTCATCAAATAAATGGGATGTTATTTTTAATTTGCATTTCATTAGATGCATTCATTTGGGGGGGGGGAATAGCAGCGTTTTAATTAGGCTGTCATAAAACCACTAAATTGTGGATTTGTGATCCTCTCAGAAATCAAAGATCTGTAAGCATTCCTAAGACATTATCCTATGTATATGTGGTCTGTCTCTGTTTCTAATCCTGAAGGCAAGGTATAATGCTTCTCTTTTTTTTTTTTTAAACTCATTAGAACATAATGCATCGTTCTGCACATAGAGACTGTTTAGCAGATGTTGAGGACTGTGTTACCCTGGATAAATGACTTAAATTTCATATGCCTCTATTTCCTCATCTGTGAAATGGAGATAACTCTTCCTAGCCAGGAAGAAAGGACCCCAAGCTTCCAAGATGTCATGTCATTTCAGATCCGCACAACTTGAAGATCTGTTGCCGAGTGAATGGGGAGGTGGTACAGAACAGCAGTACCAGCCAGATGGTGTTTAAGACAGAGGACCTGATAGCGTGGGTCTCACAGTAAGTAGTGCTGTGTTTCACCTCCCCCGGTTGTAGGAGGGGGAGATGGCGGGACTCCGGCTGCTCTGTTCCCTGTCAGTGCCAGACTGTGCCACCGAACCTGGCCCTACTCACCCTCATCCCAGGGCCCAGAGGAGTCTAGCCCCTTCCTTGTGTTCTCCTGCAGATTTGTCACTCTGTATCCCGGTGATGTCTTCCTGACTGGGACCCCTCCGGGTGTGGGTGTCTTTAAGAAACCCCCCATGTTTCTCAAGGTATGTTAACTGGGGAGTGGGAATAGAGGAGCTGCCTTGTTTCCGGCTCACGCCTCAAGGGGGATCCCTCACATCTGTATCAATGGGGCTCGTGAGCCCTGGAAAGTCATCGGGGGATGTTCCAGAAGAGAAAGGTAGCCAGCAATGAAGTGACTGTTCTCTGTTACAGAAAGGAGATGAAGTCCAGTGTGAGATCGAAGGACTGGGCACCATTGTCAACAAGGTGGTGTAACCCCAGGTGGTTACTTAGCCAGTTGTCACTGCTCAGCCCCACGGCCTTTCTTTCCCTTTCTTCCTTGACAAAAAGGCACTAAGGAGTACATATTATAAAGAAGAGGAAGGTGATCTGCTGAGTGCCTTCCCCAGTGAAGTGCAGCACCAGGGTCTGGTTGACTCCCAGCATCTTCTCAACCAAGCAAGGATTCCAAGCAGAGACAGAAGTCCACAGAGCTGATACTAGCTATCTCTCCTGGGCTTTTTCTGTTCATATCTGGTTAATTTGCCATCAGTGTCATGGAGAGAACTGGCCTAATCAATAAATTTCCACTAATGAAGACAACTCCCTGGCTTCTGCTCCTATGTTTATCTTCCTTTCAGGGACGGGTTAGGAATCATTCTCTCCAGAGGAAGCAGATTGGCACCTCAAAAAGGACTGGCACACTCTCCAGGCTACCATTGGTAACTTCATCAGAGAAAAGAGGAAAAGGGAAGAAATGGAGAATTTAGAACCAAACCACATGGTGGTTTGGGATCATGGTGGAATGGGAAGAGGGAGTATTTAATGTTTATTCAGTCCTTGAGACTTTTAGAAAAAAAAACATATAGTCACGCCTTTGTTACAGGCAGACAAGTCTAGCAACCCAAACTCAAACTTAAAGGAATTGAGAATAACTAAATAAACTATCAGCATTGTCCTTATTCTGAGAAGCTTTATTTTGCTCTAGGAATGGGAACCAACTTGCTGGGATAGGGAACAATACCCCTTCCCTTGCCAAAACTACTAGGTTCCATGCTAGGACTTGTCATTTTTACAGATCCATGGCTTATTTCTCATGTAAGAATTGGTTCTTGCCTCATAGTGAGGGAAGCCCATCTTCACTAGGCATTAAAGGAGCCCCATTTTGCATTAGGGTTGATCTGGGCATACCCATTTATTCATTCAAGTATGCATTAAACACTAACTATGTGCTAGGTACTAGGGATTCAGAACCTTAAAAGTCAGCTCCTGCCTACAATGGGCAGGTAAGCACAGTGTAGGATGAGGAATGAAAAGTGATTTGGTATATTTGTGCACAGAGATGTTAAATCATTGTCAATTTTTTTGTTTTGTTCAAATTCTTTGATTACTTAGCCATAGCTGAATGATTCTCATTCTTATATGTTTGCATTAGTTTCCTAGGATTCTTGGATATCACATCTTTATCAGAAATATTTTGGGCAAAATGTTTTTCCAAAAGACACTATCCTTTGTCACCTACTTGCATTGATTTTGTTCATATGGAAATCATTTCACTTAATGTATTAATGTTTATCTTTTTTATCTTTTGTGATCATCTTGTTTACCTAAGCACTCACACCCTCCTCAAAACTGTGAAAGGCACTTGATCTGGTTCTCCTCTAATTTAAAAGAGATGGTTGTGGTCGTTTAAAAAATGCAGCTCATTTATACATTTTTCAGCTTATTGTGGTAGATTTTAGAAGTTGGTTTCCACCTAATTTCTGCCACACTATTTTTATATTTTCCCAGCAGTTTTTTCAAATACAAGATTCTTCCCTAAGTAATCTATTTCCTCAGGATTATTGAACACTGGGTTTTTAAAATCAGTTGTTTTAACCACTATCAAATAGTTTTGATGACTGCTGCTTTATGATACAGTTTGAGATTTGGAGATGCTCTCACTCCTTTTTGAAAATGATTTTTTTAAAGCTATTCTAAACCTTTTTTTTTCCCCAAGTGAATTTTGTCTTCTTATTTAACTCTATAATAAAAATATAAAAAACTACTTGATAGTTGATTAGCATATTACTAAATTCTTTGTTAAACTATTAAAGCCCTCGATAACCTGACCCCTTCCTAATTTCCAGGCCTCTTACATCTTATACCCCTACATATACTCTGATTGGACACCAGCTTCCTTGCTATTCCTTATCCACAACACTTCATCTCTCAACTCCTAGCTTTTCCATTGACTGTCCTACAAGTTTGGAACTCTCTCCCTCCTTCTGTCTGCCTCTTGGTTTTTCTGGCTTTCTTGAAGTCTTAGCCCAGGGTCTACCTTCTCCAAGATGCTTCTCTTAGCCTTCCTCAATCTTAGTGCCTTCCCTCTGGAATTTAGATATTAATATTTTGCATAGTCTAATTATGGACAATGAATATGCCTTCAGTTAATTTGTTCTCCATTTCTTTTAAAATGGCTTCATATTATGTCTTGAGTATGCCCTGGCACTTTGACCCTTTCCCCCCGGGTCTTTTATTGTGTTTTTATAGTTATTTTGATAAGTACTTTCCTTTCTAATGAATTCCTCCTGGGTTTTGTGCTTAAGTATATAGAAATGCTACCTGCTACTTTACTAAAGCTACTTGAGAGGTTATATTTACAGTATATGTTTATGTACACAAATACCAGACTACCTCAACTCCTTTTGAAATGATTACCAAGCTGATCGGTAAGGGGCTCTCTTAGATTTTAGCAGATAATTTGATGGACTTTAATGCTTGATATGGGCCAGTCATAGTTGAGTAGTCAGACCCAAAGAAAAATGATTAATAGTTTGTTGTCAGTTGTGATGATTAAAATAGTGGGAGTCATAAACTGTTACAGATAAAAGAGTGGTTGGCTTAAATTGTGACCGCAGAAAATATGGTTTTAAGACAGCGTCTTGTTTTAAATCAAATATAAGGTGGTTGCCAGGGAAAAATTCCCAAATATTAAATATACCCAAGTCATCTGGGTTTTATAGAGATTTTAATTAATACAAATGAGGAATTAATGAAAGAGAGAGAGAGAGAGAGAGAGAGAGAGAGAGAGAGAGAGAGAGAGAGAGAGAGAGAGAGAGAGAGAATAATGAGAAAAAGGGTTAAACCAGCCTAGGCCTGCATGAGCCAGCCTAGGCTGAAAACCCTAAGAGAGAGATCAGTCAGTCTTTTATCCACTCACCACAAGATTTGTCCAAGCAAGATTCTAGTGTTCAGAGAGACACCAGCTGCCTCCTCCAATTCAGCTTTACCCAGCTGAATTTCCCGAGACCTCCTTTTTGACCTCCTTTTAAAGGGAATTTTCTCCTATGTCACCTCCCCTAAGTTCTCACATCTACCAATCGCAGTAGACATTTTCCAAAGGACAGACCATTCTTAATTCACACCTGAGTAGAATTAAACTTTTGATTAAGTTCACACCTGAAAAAACCTCTGAGTAAGTTCTCACCTCTTTGCTCCTTGTAAATTCACAAGTTGCCTGACCTTTATAGGTTCTTAGCACCCTTTTGTATTAGATCTAAAAATAGGCACAGTTTAAGAACTTTTGCCTTACTATAGGTATGGGTTTAAGTATTTTTCATTGTTCAGCAAGGAGTTTCTTCCCCTAAAGCATGCTTAAGTAGGGGTGGAGTAGAGGTCTCACATTCCTGATCTAAGTTCCTTCATTGTTTAAAATGGGGAATGGTCTTAACCAAATCTTACGAAGTAGGGTCTGAGAATTTTTAAGATTCACACAGTTTGGAAGAAAGTCTCTAGGAAGTGCCCTAAAGATATATACTTGGTTTCATGCTGTTTAAAATTTTTTCAAATGACTTGGATAAAGGCATAGGTGGCATCCTTCTTAAATTTACACATAACAAAAAAAAAAACCAAAACAAAACTGAAAATACCTAGCTAAGACACTAGATGAAAAAGCTTGGGTCCAAAAAGATCCTGGGAGGCTAGAATGCTGAAACAAGACTTATAGGATGAAATTTGATAGAAATAAAGGTAATAAAGTCTTATACTCCGGTTAAAAAAAATTAGCTTCACAAGCAAAAGATGGAAGACATCTGGTTTAACATAAGGTCATCTGAAAAAGATGTGAGTTAGGTTTGACTCATGACCTCATTCCATTCTCTTCTATTAAAAATAGTTAAGGGGGCAGCTGAGTAGTGTATAAAGGGAAATTTTGAACCCTAGACTTCAATCCCCAGAAGTCCTTGGTATTTCCCAGAATTCCCTATAATCTCACCTGAGTCTCCCCGTTGTCGAGATCATTAAATACCATCATGTCGATGGTATTTAACTGGCAGTAACGCCTCCCACATTCTCTTCTCTGCCATTGCAATGATGTAGCAAGTAAGCTAAGCTAAGGGTGGGGATTTTGAATGGGCTGATTAGCCATGGGAACCTGGTTTTATTTTGTATCTTCTCTATTTCTTGATTTCTAATCATCCTTCAAAAAACTCATAAAATATAATATTTTTATTACTAGATACTAATTTAATTTTTACAGCAGCTCAGTGGATTGAGAGCCAGGTCTAAAGATAAGAGGTCCTAGGTTCAACTCTGGCCTCAGACATTTCCCAGCTGTGTGACCCTAGGCAAGTCGCTTAACCCCCATTGCCTAGCCCTTACCATTCTTCTGCCTTGGAACCAATAAACAGTATTGATTCCAAGATAGAATGTAAGGGGCTAGATTGTGCATTCATTTGGAGAGAGGCAATTTGGAGCCTAGAAAGGCAGTTTAGAGAGCCAGCCTAGAGTCAGGAAGACTCAAATTCAAGTCCCTTCTCTTAAGAAGGAAGGCAAGCATTTGAAATCAAATGAGATAAAGCCCTTTTCAAGCCGTAGATGCAATCTGTGTATGTGCATATGTATATATGTGTATGGGTAGACATTGATCACCCTTCATATTGCTCTCTCTTTATGTCTTTAAGACACTGCATTCTCCATGTTCTCCCAACTCTCCTTCCCTGGCAGTTCTTTCTCAGTCTCCTTTGCTGCCTCTCCATCCATTTGTTGACCATGGGTATCCCCCATGGCTCTGTCCTGGGCCCTCTTCTCCATCTCTACTGTTTTGTTCCATGATCTCAACTTTTTCAGATTCAGTGATCATCTCTATGCAGCTGATTCTTGGATTGATTTGTCTTCTGGCCTCTAGGCTTTCTCCATATCTTCTTGATGCCCCAAACTTTCCCTATGTGTGATTCTTCTTACTACTCTAATGATGCATACAATTTTTGAGGGTTACACATTACATTTTCTCCACATATTAATATATAAATTGATATAAATGTAGTCCTTATAGAAGAGAGTTTGAATAAAAGAAAAAGATAACATTTTTCTCCTTTTCCCTTTCCTTCATATTTACCTTTTCATGTTTCTCTTGCTCTTTGTGTTTGGATATCAAACTTTCCACAGAGCTCTGGTCTTTTCTTTACAAACATTTGGAAATTTTGTATTTTGTTGAATGCCCATACTTTCCCCTGGAAGTATATAGTCAGTTTTGATGGATAGCTGATTCTTGGTTGAAGACCCAGCTCTCTTGCTTTTCTGAATATCATGTTCCATGCCTTAAGGTAGTTCAGAGTGGAAATTGCTAGGTCCTGTGTGACCCTGATTGGTGTTCCTTTATATTTAAATTGTCTTTTTCTGGCTTCTTGTAAGATTTTTTTTTCTTTTGCTTGGAAGCTTTGGAATTTGACAGTTACATTCCTGGGAGTTGTCTTTTGGGGATTAGTGTAGAGAGTGTTTTGTGGACTCTTTCAATGCATATTTTGTCCCCTTTTTCTAGAATCTCTGGGCAATTTTCTTTAATGATATCATGTATTATGATATCAAGATTACTGTTTATCTCTGGTTTTTCGGGCAGACCAATGATTCTCAAGTTGTCTCTCCTTCCTCTGTTTTCCAGGTCTGTCACCTTGACAGTGAGATATTTTATGTTGTCTTCTAATTCTTTAGTCTTTTGACTGACTTTGCTTTATTAATTCTTGCTCATTTGCAAGATTATTGTCTTCCAGTTGCCTGATTCTGACCGTTAAAGACTGGTTTTCCTTTTCAGTTTGGTCTGATCTGTTTTTTGAGGCTTCGAGCTGTTTCTTCATTTGCATATTTTGGTCTCTCATATTGCTGAGTTCCTTTTGCATTGTTTCCCATTTTTCCTGCCATTTCCTTCCATCTTTTTGATAATTTCCGATTTAAATTCTTCAAGAGTTTGTGGAGAATTTCCATTTCCTTTGGAAGGTTTTGGAGCATTTGTTTGTGTTTCCTCTTCTATTTCCTCTGTATTTTGTATTTTTGCTCCATAAAATGTGTCCAAAGTCACCCCCTTCTTCTTGCTTTTCTTGGTGTTTGCCAACTGTCTGCCAGCCATTTAGAACTGGATTCCCCACAAACATCTTAAATTCAAAATGTCCAAAATGGAATTTCCAAACCGTACCTTCTTATTGACTTCCCTCTTACTGGCAGAGGTCCTCCATCCACCCTCTTCCCAGTGTCATTCTCAACTCCTCTCTGGTGTTCATCTCTATCCAGTCTGTTGCCGCGTCATGCTTCTACTTTGTAACCTCTCTCCTATATTCCTCCTTCCTCCTCTGACACTGCTACCAGCCTGATGCAGCTCATCCCCTCCTTCTGGGACTGTTGCCTAAGTCTCCCTCATTCTAGTCTGTTCTTCACTCAGCTCTCAAACTGCTCTTTCTTAAGGCAAGGTCTGACCATATCTGTCTCCCTCTTCCATCCATTCCAGTGGCACTTTATTTCTTCCAGGATCAGATAGAAAATCCTTTGTTTAGCTATTAAGCCCCTCCTAACTTTCCAGGCTTCTTACAGCCTGCACCTTGACATATGCTCTGTGATTGGCTTCCTTGTAGATCCTTAATACAACACTTCATCTCTCAACTCCTTTTTAATCAACTATCTTTCCTGTCTGGAACCTCCCTCCTTTTATCTGCCTCCTGGCTTCTTCCCTGGCTTTCTCCAATTCTTGGTCCAAATCCCACCTTCTAAAAGAAGCCTCTCCTGGTCCTCCTTAATCTTAGTGCCTTCCTTCTGCAGTTATCTTCACGTTATCCCATAGGTATCTTGTATGGACACAGCTGCAGACATGTGTCTCCCTCAATAGACTGTGAGTTCCTCGAGGACCGGGACTGTTTTTGTCTTTCTTTAGCATAATGCCTGGCACATAATAGGTACTCAATTAATGCTTCTTGACAGAAAGGCTAGTTATTATTACTATTATTACTGTTACATACTTTAGAAAGATATCCATGCAAGATAGAATAACAAAGCTGAAACTTTAAAAGATAAACATTTAATTGTGTAAATTACTTGTTTCTCCAGAATGACTCTATTCCCATGCCTTCTGGCTAGTTGTGTTTTGCAATCATTTTTATTGTGGTAAATATTTTAATCACAAAATGGTCCTTTGGCAACTCCATTCCAGTAACTGATTATATGACATTGAGCAAGTCACTTTGCTTTTGGGGACCATGATTACTTTATTTGTGAAAATAGATCCAAACAGCCTAAGAAACTAGACCTACAATGTAGAGTTGAATTCATCCAGAGGGTACAATTTCCAGTTTGACTCACTGATTCAGGGTGTTACAATTAAAATTTGGGAGATTGATTTTGGGTAAGAATATTAGCTTATTGATTAGGCCAGTATCACAACCCTAAAGTGAGAGGTCATTGGCCCTCTTGACGACAAAGACCTGGGAAGTCCTGGATCAGGTACCTATGTACACTTTTGGGAGCTTGTTTTTCAAGCTCCTCCCTTGATTGTCCCAAGACATGTCTCATTGGTAAGTACTTAATTAGGAGGTGGTCTATCAAACTCCTTCCCACCTACATGTAGTGGGGAACACACACAGGAAAAGAACCTTGGTCCCCTTTATTTATTAACCAAATTTTGTTAAAAAGGAATACCTTCATTGCCATTTCTAAGGACAAAGAAAATGCAAAAAAGCAGTGGATAGGCTGGAGCCTTATCCTCTAGGACCCTGATAACAAGAATTCTCCCTAATATACAGGAATCAATTGGAGCTTTTCTAATCCAGAGCCCCACTGAAGGAATTAATATAGTATATGAAAAGTAAATTCTCATAAGGGATCATACTGCCATGCTGTTTGCTCCACTGGAGGCTGGCTTGCTTTCAGCTTAATATTGATCCTTTAGTTACTGTGGATCACAGAATTTTAGAGTTGGAAGGGATCCCAGTGGCCATCTGTCCTACTTATACCTGAACAAATATTCCCTCTATAACATACCTGTTTAGTGGTCATCTAGCCTTTGCTTGGTTCCTTCTTCAGTGAGAAAGAACCTTCTACAAGGGAAGTTGCATAGGAGAGTGAAAAGAATGCTGAACTTGGCATCACAGAACTTGAGTTCAAATCCCAGCACTATTGCTTATTATCTGTGTGACCTAAGGCAAATAATGTGATCTCTCTGGGCCTCTATTTCCTCTTTTTAAAAATGAGATGGCTGGACTAGATGTCCTTTAAGGTGCCTCCCAGTGTATGTCTGTCTATGATCCTATGAACTACTGAGGCAACTCATTCTGCTTTTCATTTATTTTTCTACAGTTTTTCCTAACTTAATCCAGTCTTAATTTGCCTCTTTGTGGCTTCTACTCATTCTTTTCAATTCTGACTTCTAGGCCAAACAGAACAAATTTAACTCCCCCTTTCATGTTGGAACCTTTCTTATATTTTTGTTGTCCAGAATAAACATCCCATTTCTTTCAACTATTATTGGATGATCTCAGTCATCCATCACCAATCAAGAATCAACATGCACTTAATGAAATATATGCTATGTGCTGGGTAACATGCAGGACATCAGTAACTATTGCCTGATCTCTGGGCCCTTCCCCATCCTGGTTACCCTCCTCTGGGCACTCTGGCTTGTCCATTCAACTCAGCAAACATTTGTTAAGCACTGCCTGTGAATTTGCATTATGTTCTTTAACTCCTCAGAAATCATTTTCTTAGTAGAAGTTTCAACTTTACCCACTCTAGAAATAGTCTCATACCTATTACAAATCTCTCTCTCTCTTTCTTTTTTTCTTTCCCATACTTTCTGTTTCAGTATCAATTCTAAGGCAGAAAAGCAGTAAGGGCTAGATAATGAAGTGACTTGCCCAGGGTCACACATCTGCTAAGTGTCGGAGACCAGATTTGAACCCAGCACCTCCTATCTCTAGGCCTGGCTCTCAATCCCCAGAGCCACCTAGCAGTCTCTCATGGCAGATTTATGAAAAGAAATAGGTAAGGAGTTCACAGTGATATGGGGAGGCAGGGGTGCAATATGTACCTATGAAAGGAGCACATTCTCACCTGTGAGACCATGGAATCGTCAAGTATCCAAGGAAGCCATTTGCCCCCAAACAGATCCCCTAGAAGTGGACCCTAGACTCAGCAGACAAAAGACTAGCAAGCTCACGGGGAACATCAATTCTGAGAAGGAAATGATTGACATTCACAGGCTGCCTTGCAAGAAGCTCACCAGCTTTGTATGGCCTGCACTTGTCAATCCATGTACATAGCCAAGATCTTCTATAGCGGGATCAGGGAGGGGATAGAGCAGAGGAAGGATTTTTTTTTTTTTAATTAAAAAGCTTGGGAGCTACTAGATGGCTCAGTGGATTGAGAGCCAGACCCAGAGATAGGAGGTTCTGGGTTCAAATTTGACTTCAGACACTTCCCAGCCCTGGGCAAGTCACTTCATCCCCATTGCCTAGCCCTTACCATTCTTCTGCCTTAGAACTGATACTTAGACTCGATTCCAAGGTTTTTAAAAAATTAATTAATTAAAAAGCTTTTATTTTTATATCACTTTTCCAAATTGATCTCTTCCTCTCCCAGAGACATTCCTTATGACAACGAATAAAAAAGAGGGGAAAAAGTTCATCCAGACCATCTAGCACGTCCTTGAAGTCCGGTATTGTCCGCCGTGCTGCACACTCCCAGCTCTGAAAAAAAAAAAAAACAACTTCCAGGCCTAGCTTGGCCGCTGTCATTTCAGAGATTTCATTCCCTTTGATTTGTTTTGATACTTTCCATCTAAATGTCTACTTCCAGAGAAAAGCTTTTAAGATGGGCTCCAGGGCCTTTCTGCCTTCTCCTCCCCACTCCCCGGCCTGGTTCTTGCAGCACCCAGAGCAGCCCTAGCAAACAGCAACTGGGCCCTGTATCCTTGGAGTCCTCAGCAGATGTCATCCTCTCTTCTGACCACTAGGTGGGAGGCGTGGGCTGCTGTGCGCTCCTGCGCTGGTGCTCAAGGAAGCACCTGGCAGAGAACTCAGAAGCAGAATCCCTTGGTTTTACAGATGAAGAAACTGAGGCTGAGAGCTCTGAAGTCATTTGCTCAAGGTTATCACTTAGCAAAGTGGCTAGCACCCAGTAAACAAATAACAAATGCTTGTTGATTCACTATTGTTGCCAAAAAGCAGGGATGAGAACCCAAATTTCTGAGTGAAATGAATGGAATCTCAGAGCTAGAAGGGATCAGGCAGCTAGGTGGCTCAGTGGATAGAGCATCGGGTCTGGAATCAGGAGGACCTAGCTCAAATCTGACTCAAATCAGACACTTCCTAGCTGTGTGACCCTGGGCCAGTCACTTAAATTCTATTTGCCTAGTCCTTGTCCTTTTGTCTTAGAACAACAACAACAAAAGAGAAACATAGAATCCAACCTTTGCCTGAATACCATGAATCTTTAAACAAGTCATCCAGGCTTTACTTGAAGACTCCTAACGAAAAAAATCTACAAGGGAGAAGGCATCCAATTCTCCTTTTAGGGAGTTTTAATCATTAGGAAATTTTCTCTTACATCAAGACTAAATCTGTTCTACCTTCCATGACTACTAGAATGTCATCTCTCCCCAATTTTCTTTTTTCCATGTTAAACATTTCCAATTCTTTCAATGGATCTTCACGTGGCCCAACCTCAAAGAGTCACCATTTTGGTTACCATCCTCTGGGATGATCTCTGGTTTATCAATATCCTTGCTAAAAATGTGGTGGCCAGGCCTAAACACCATGCTCTAGATGAGTATGATCAAGGCAAGGTCTGGGATTGCCATCTCACTCTTTCTGGATATTGTTATTACATTTCTGATTACATTTACTGTTTTTTTTCCACCATGTCACACTATATGATTATTTACTGTATCACCTCCACAAAGACCTACTCTGATAATCATTATGTGGAGATTATCCTGCATTATCAAAAGCTATGTCAATGGAGTACAAGCTTGCCCATGTTCTACCATACTAGAAAGGCTTCCAAAATGGCCCCAGAAACAGACCAAGACTTTTTTACAAGGACCAGAACATATGGAAAGGCTTATCCTCTATGAGCTAGTTATGTGGTGATAAATTATATTACCACAGATCTAGAGTTTAAAGGGACCCCAGTGGGCGATTTGGAACTATGCCCAAAGGGCTATAAAACTGTGCATAAACTTTGATCCGGTAATACCACTGCTGGGTCTATATCCCAAAGAGATGATAAAAAGGGGAAAGGATCTACTTGTACAAAAATATTTACAGCTGCTCTTTTTGTGGTGACAAAGAATTGGAAACTGAGGGGATGCCCTTCAATTGGGAAATAGCTGAACAAATTGTGGTATATGTTGGTGATTGAATACTATTGTGCTATAAGAAATGATGAACAGGAGGAATTCAGAAAAAAGCTGGAAAGATCTGTGTGAACTGATACAGAGTGAAATGAGCAGAATCAGGAGGACATTGTACACAGTAACTGAAACATTGTAAGATGATCAACTGTGAAAACTTGGATACTGTAAAAATTAAAATTAATCTCAAATAATAAAAAAATTATATTTTAAGAGATTTATTAATGATCATTAGAAATAAAGGAATAAAAGGGATAGAAAATAAAGACCATGAGCCTATGGCTAATTAACCTATTCAAAATCCCCACACTTACCACCACCATACTTGCCATGGAGCCAAAGAGCAAGCAGGACCGCCCACTGAATATTTATTCCATGTCTACAGGCAGTACGTAATGACAGGAAGTCAGTGGGTTCCCGGGAAATGTAGTTCTTTTTTAAGGTAACAGATTTTCAATTATACACTACTCTCAGCAAGGCAATGATCTGGGAAAATCCTTCTGAAAGACTTATGATGGGGAATGCTATCTACCTCCAGAGAAAGAACTGTTGGAGCTAGATGGATACAGATCAAAGCATACTTTCTTCAGTATATTTATGGTTTTATTTTGGGGTTTTGATTTTGTGTGTGCTCTTACAACAATGACTAATATGGAAGTGAGATTTGCATGACAATAAAAATTAAATTAAAATATTTTTGCACAGAGAGAGAGAGAGAGAGGGAGGAAGAGAGGGAGAGAGAGAGCTCAGTGCTCATCTACTTGTT
The DNA here is from genome assembly GCF_027887165.1 of Monodelphis domestica. Taxonomy (NCBI): domain Eukaryota; kingdom Metazoa; phylum Chordata; class Mammalia; order Didelphimorphia; family Didelphidae; genus Monodelphis; species Monodelphis domestica. Next base: position 600,024,542 of record NC_077227.1, on the reverse strand, counting down.
TTGGCCAAGGCCAAACTTACCCAAGGTCATGTTGGCATTAAAAAGTCAGGAATGGGGGCAGCGAGGTGGTTTGGTAGAATCTGATTTCAGATACTTCCTAGCCATGTGACCCTGAGCAAGTCACTTAACCCCAACTGCCTAGTCTTCACCATACTTATTTTATTTATTTATAGATATTTTTCCATGTTTCCATGATTCGTTTTCTTTCCCTCCCCCCTCTCAGAGCCAACAAGCAATTCCACTGTTTACCATACTTCTGAATGGAACCAATACACAGTATTGATTCTAAGTTAGATGGTAAGGGTTATTTTAAAAAAAAGGCATGGATGGGAGCAACTAGGTGGTACAGTGGATTGAGAGCCAGGCTTAGAGAAGATCCAGGGTTCAAATCTGATCTCAGACACTTCTTAGCTATGTAACTCTGGGCAGTCACTTAACCCACATTACCTGGTTCTTACCACTCTTCTGCCTTGGAACCAATATACAATATTGATTCTAAGATGGAAGTTAAGGGTTTAAATAAATTTTTTAAAAGTCAGGAATGATTTGGATACAGGTCCTTTGCCTTCATTTAGTGTCAATATCCCCCCACCCCTTGTAACATTCACAGTCTCAACTATGGGAATCCATTAAAATGGCCTTTACTTCATCTGCTTCTTTAGTTATAGTGGCAGGATGGTGGCAAAGAGAGAAGATACTAAAAACTGATGGCTTGTAAATATATACACTTAGGTACCCACGGTGTGTGATCTTCAGTAAAAAATGAGTCCAAATATGATTGGAGGAACAGAATATCAATACTGAAATTCTTTGTAAAATAGCAGTAGCTCCTAAGAATATTCTCAGTATACTTATAAATACCTATTCTGCTGTGTGATCCCGGGCAAGTCACTTAGCCCCCATTGTCTAGCCCTTACAGTTCTCTTGCCTTGGAACCAATGCACAGCATTGATTCTAAGACTGAAGGTAAGGGTTAAAAAAAATTTTAATCTGAGCAGGCTACCCATACTGAGAGAACAATTATTTCTCAAGGTCAGTCACTCAGTGGATAAGTGCTTACTATGTGTAGGTACTGTCCTAGGTGCTGAAAATATAAATAGGAGCAAAAAGAGACAGGCCCTGCCCTTAAGGAGCTTCTAGTCTAACAGAGACCACATAAAAAAGGAAGCTAAAAAGGGGGGGGGGGTGAGGAGGAGAGGTGTCTGAGCAAAGAGGCTTGAAGGAGGAGTTCATTGGGGTACAGCCTGATGGGAAATGAAGAGATAGTTTGCCTAGGAACCCTCCTGAAAGGAAGTTCTGGGAGGAACCCTCCATCCTCCAATCAAAGGAAGGGACCCCAGGAGCAGAGGGGACTTCAGAGATCTGAGTTCCAGGCTGAAGTGATCTTCCAGGATAAAGAGATTTCTGGGGCATGATAAAGAAGTTCCAAGGAGTGCAACCAAGTGAGAAATGAATAGATGGCTGTACTGGGCACCCTCTGAAATGGAGGTTAATAGATGCAATTGAATGTATGCAATATTTAGGTTAATTGTGAGAAACAGATCATCATAGACTTCTCCCCTGGAAAACAAATGCCTGCATTTGAGACCATGAAGGATCTTGGATATTTGCCAAGGTCAAGTTGTCTAAAAGGGCAATCATAAGTTCAGAACACTCTCCAGAAGCTCAGTCACTTGTGACCTGGCCAATTAGTATTTCCATATCTTTAAGTCTGGTTGACAACAGAGACTAACAATAAATGGCTCCAACAGTGTTGATTTTCTATGCATAAGGAAAAAGACCCAGCTTCAAATTGCATTGTTGTCAATAATTCATTCTGTGACCCTTGTGTAGATGCTGGTGATCAGAGCAATATGTTGATAATTGTCAGAGGATCAGGAACTCTAGAACCCCAGAGGAACATATCCCTCACTGAGAGGCACTAAGGAGGGGATCCTGGATGCTTTCATGTTCCCTGTACTCCCTTTCTGTCTGAGATCTAGCTGGCCATGAAAACCTTTAATGAACCCCACTGGAACATAGCTGGCATTTACACTAGGTTTTACTCTCCCCTTTGCCCTCTAACCATCCATTTAAAATTTTTTTGTTGTCATTGCTGTTCAAATATTCAGTCATGTTCAACTTTTCATGACCCTATGGACCATGACTGTCCACGAGGTTTTCTTGGCAAAGATACTCAAGTGATTTGCTATTCCCCTTTCCCCCTCATTTTATAGATGAGGAACCAGGGCAACCAAGGTTAAGTGATTTGCCCAGGGTCACACAGCTAGGAAGTGTCAGATTTGAACTCAGAATCTCTCATCTCAAGGTCCAGCAATCTATCCACTCAGCCAATTATCTGGCCTTCTTGCATTTCTTATTTGTATTTTCTAACGTATTTTTTGGGCCATATTTCCCCATGTTCATCTTTCTATTGGTATCAGCAAGTAATTAAGTATATGCTAACTGAATTTGGAGGAATGATATTCTGGACATGGGAAACACAGAAAAACACTACAAAAAAATGAAACTAATTCTGTAATAAGAGAGGCAATAACTGGTCACTGATAAGAGAGTTATTTCAATATCCATTGTGTGTATATATAGAGATTATTGAATTTGCAGAGGGAGATTCTTAACCTTTTTCGAGTCATAGACCTCCTTGGCAGCCAGCTAAAACCTGTGGATTTCTAAGAATAATATTTTAAATGAATAAAATAAATACAGAGGATTACAAAGGAAACCAATTATATTGAAATAGAGATATCCCTCCCCCCCTTCCAAGTTCATGGACTCTCCTGAAATCGATCTACAGAACCTGGTTAAGAAACCTTGTTACAGAGCAGAAATCAAATCAATACCAAATTAGAAGAATAAAAATGAGAAGATGTAATTAAAACAACTCCAACTTGACATATTTAAATAACCTACTAACACTGAAAAATGGGAAATGGCTAGGAACTGACATTGATATAGACTATCATTAATTCTTAAGGAACTTAACCAATTTAAATTAGTCTTTGTAACAAAGGGACAAAAAGAACTTAGAAGCTAGCAAACAGTTTCCTTTGCCAAGAAGAGATATGTTGAGTCATGGGTCATGGGTAATACTGGTTTAGAATATGAACTCATTTATAAAATCTGGTGAAAGACAATAGTGGAAAATGGTGATAAGTATTATTTCATAAAATAGTAAGAAGTGATAAAAGACAAAGCAAGTTTATAGCAAGTTTGGCAAGAAACCCAAATAAGCCTAAGCATTTAAGGATTAAATGAGAACAATAAACAGTTGAAAAATGGAAAAAATCTGTCAAGATTGTTATGACAAACTATCTTTCTCCATCAAAGGCAATAGAGTCATCACATATGATTTCTACTGTCATTCCAAATGTACTATATCAGGAAGTAAAAATGGCACCAAGTCAAAGACAGAAAGAACAGTTTGACTAGATTAAGTCTGCACAGAAGAGGCTTTTGAAGGAGATTACACTATTTTAAAAAATAGTTTCTGTCTTAAAATTGATAAATTAATATTAAATATCTGTTCTAAGGCAAAAGAGCAGTAAGGGCTAGACATTTGGTTAAGTGACTTGTCTGGAATCACAAAACTAGAAATTATGTAAGACCAAATTTGAACCCAGGACCTTCCAACTCCAGGCCTGGCTCTCTAGTCAATGAGCCACTTAGCTGTCTCAAAATGACGCTATTTTGACAGCATTGAGGCCCTAAATGAGAGAGTGACACCCCCTTTTAGCCAATTAAAAGAAAGAAGAACAAACCCTTGAAAAAAAGTAATAAGAAAGCATCTATAACTCCTGACCCATATGCCTATTTTCCTAATTCTTCAAAGTATTTACAGAATTATCTATACACATATCAAAGACATTCTTGAAGAGGGTATGAAAAGGGAATAGGCAGACTTTTGCAAATGATATTCCATAGTAGAACTCCTCTTTACAGTCACATAATTCAATCAGCAAGCATTTCATTAAATGCCTCCTATGTATTCAGTGCTGTGCTAGGAACTGCGAGCACAAAGACAAAAATGAAATAGTCCCTGTTCACAAGGAGTTTGTATTGCATTGGGAAAAGGGAAGGAGAGTAACAGCATTTGCATATGTAAGAATAGGAAAAATATGGAGAAAATTACTATAAGGTGATTTTTTAAATTATAGTGTTGAGAGAGGAACTATCATTGAAAGGATCAGGAAAAACTTCATGCATTAAAAGCTCTTGGGTACACAAGGCTAAGTATATAATACAGTTTTATTGACAAATGAATGGCTACAGAAAAGACTTGCACTAGTGACCTTACAGACTCCATGACTTGGGACATAAGAGGTATTTAATAAATTCTTGTCAATTTCACTTTTTGATTTATTGCTTTTGCCCTGGGTGGGGTTCTGGTAAAGGAGAGGTCAGTATTTATTTTTATGCATTGATCATCACTTTCTATAGACTCCTTAACATTTAGTAGGTGTTGGTTGCTCTTTTCTCCATGCTCACCATCTTCCTGGAGTCTACTCATTTCCCAATAACAAGGTCCTTTATAGGTCTGACTACTGAAACTCAGCTCCTTTGCTGAATTTTGCAATTAAGCCATGCTCCAGCAGATGGTGCTCATCATCTTCTCCAGGGCACCAGCTTCCTAATCATTGACTAGTGAAGACATCAGTTGGGTGAATGTATTAAATAATTCAAAACAAACCTCCAGACCAGAATGCTTCTGTCCTTATGAATTTTTTAAAATTTAACAGAAACTCGTAGCCCCTACTTTCCCACCTCAAATATTTTCCAGAATTCTTTAGATTCTTGTTATTGTTTCATCATTTTTCAGTCATATCTGACTCTTCATGGCCCCATTGGGATCTTTTTGGCAAATACTGGAATGGTTTGCCATTTCCTTCTCCAGCTAATTTTATAGATGAGAAAACTGAGGCAAACAGGGGTAAGTGACATGTCCAGTGTCTCATAGCTAGTAAGTGTCAGAGGCCAGGTTTGAAATTAGGGAATTAAGTCTTTCTGACACTTGATTCACTGCACCACCTAGTCTTCTATTTTAAAAACATGTTTTGTTGATATTTCTTTCTTTACATCATAATCCCATTTGCCTCATGTTTCATTTGGCATCCACTAGGTTGTATGTATAGAGAGTTTTGTATAATCTCCACTGTATTTCAATTCAATAAATATTTGTCAAGAATATGTTATATACAAGGAATAGTGCTAAGGGTTATTATCAGTACTAAGACCAAAACATGGCCACCAGTCTCTTGGATCTTGTCATTTGATCTCTATATATCTTTATTTTCTATTACTCCCTAACATACACTTATTATTGTAGTCAGGATAATTGTATTCCTTGTCTCGAGAAGAAAAGATTTTTATTCTGATTTCTGTGTCTTCATTCAGTATGTCCATTACCTACAAGTTTTCCTCTGAATTCTCTCTCTCTATCTCTAGCTACCTAATGCATATACTGTTCTTGTTGATTAGTTGTTCAGTTGTTTCCAACTTTTTGTGACCCTCTGCACCATACTCTCTGTGGAGTTTTCTTGGCAAAGTTATTGGAGTGGTTGTAATTTCCTTCTCCTATGATTAAGGCAAATCTAGGTTAAGTCACACATCTAGTAAGTTTCTGATGTTGGATTTGAACTCATTCCTGTCTCCAGACCTAGTGCTCTATCCACTGAGCCATGTGAAGGATAACTTAATTAAACAACTTCAAATTCATTGTTTAATGTCTCTTTATAGCTTCTTCATGTAATCTCATTAGATATTCAGTTTTTAATGATAAATTATAAATAATAATTCCAGTTATTGATTGAATAACCATCTATGAGAATCAAAAACCAATAATCAGAGCATGAATAAAAATAACAAAGATGTAGTGCCTTGCAAAATATCCCTGCAAGGGGAATTTATGCTTGCCTTCAGCATCTTGGAAGGTGTTCAGATATTCCTGAGGCTGTGGATTTGTGATATCTCATTTAGCTACAGAATTATTTTAGATGTCTTTATATCATCATATATGGAACAGAGGCTACATAATTGGTCCTATAGAAAAAAAAGATAAAATAAACCCGACCTTTTTGAAAGAGAAAATTCAATGGCTAGGCCTTTGTCAATGGGAATTATAGCTGCCTGGCCTTCAGGAAAACAAAGTTAAGGTTGCCCTTCTTTCTAGGGAAGAAGAGATGTATTTGATCTACCCTCCCTGGGGGGGGGGGGGGGATTTGTATAATCTGATTATTTTGCATAAAATGTAAATATCTGCTGAGATGAAAAGTTCAGTGTCAGATCATCCTGGGTGTGTTCTACAGACCCTGATTTATGTGATTGGAGCATTCACAATAAAGTCATATTGGCTCAGAAGACCATTTTCGGTATTTTTCCTTTATAACCATCTAGCTGCACTAATAAATGCAGGTGTATATATATCCATATACAGACAAATGACAGATTCTTCCCTTACTTCAAGAACAACTTAAGTGCCATCCCTTATCGTCTAAACCCCCTCATCCTCCTCTTCCTCAAACTAAGGGTTTAACCCCCCCCCCAACCTATCCTGGTTATTTGTTCCATTAATCAGTCTAATGTAGATTGGACAGAGCCTTGTGACTCTTCTCTCAATGTCTTCTCTGATGACTCAAGCTGACAATGAATGATCTCTCTTTCTCTGAATCCTTGTAGTGTTGATCATCCATCCATAGATCTTCATTTTTGTTGTTCAACTTTGGTTCTGTCCAATTCCTCATGACCACATTTGGGATCTTCTTGGCTAAGATACTGGAGGGGTTTGCCATTTCTTTCTCTAGTTCATTTTACAGATGAGGCAACTGAGGCAAATAGGATAAAGTAACTTGCCCAGGATCATACAATTAGTAAATGCCTGAAGCCAGATTTAAACTCTGGAAGACTTCCTGATTCCAAGCCCAGTGCCCAATCCACTTCACCGCCTAGCTGTTGTCATATATATATTATTGTTCCATGCTCCTTCTCTCTGTCCTTCCAGCCAGATTGTGAGCTAGAGGCGACAGGGTTCAATGGAAAGAGTTCTGGGATTGGAGTTAGAAGATGAGGACCCAAGGCCCTGCTCTGATATTTACTCATGTGTGATTGTGGACAAGATATAACTTCTCTAAATCTCAGTTTCTGCATCATGAAAACTGGCTTAATCATGCTTGTTACTTGCCTCCTGGGGCTATTGTGAACTCGACAGCTCCCCAAATACCCTGCACTGTCCACAAGGCCCTGTCCAATCCACATAAGACTGATTAATGGAACAAATAGCCAGGATAGGCTGGGGGTGGGGGGAGTGTTTCAACCCCTAGTTTGAGGATGAGGATGATGAGGGGGCTTGGAAGATACGGGATGGGAGGGAAGAAGGGTATGACTTAAATATTATTCTTTATAGAGAGACTCCTGCTATTCTGCATTAACTTTAGATTTGTCAAATCCTCCTCCTCTCTAGGCTTTATTGGCTTTTGAATCCTCCACTCCCCACCGTGACTTTGGCTGGGAAAACCTATCAACATCCCTGTAGGAACAGAGCTGCTTCTCTCTCTTCGTAGGAGGGAAATGATAGAAGAGAGGAAATAGAACAAAGAGAAGCCTCTGATTCAGCATCATTCATTAGCAAAGGGGCCGGAAGGGTTTTTAACTTTGTAGGAGCCCCCAGATTTCCTTCTTTTACTCCCCACATTCCCTTCGAGGTAAGTGTAACTTTGTCATTTACAATTTTTTCTCCCTTAAACCATAGCTATTTAAATTCAAAGTCAAGTGCCTGGTTCTATTCCCAGAGAAGCTCTAGTGGGACTGCCAGGTAAGCCTTAGCTTGCCCATTTTGAAATTACTCTAGGAAGTTTAAAACCAGAGGTTTCAAATCCTTTCCCCTATTAAGTTTCCAGAAAGACTGGCAGCTCTTAAAGATCCTTGTCTGCAGGTTTTTAATTCTGCCCTTCTGTTACTAGCAGGAGTCTCTCAATGAGGTCTCCTTCCCAAACACTTAATAACTTTTCTCAGCACTTCGCTTTAAGGAGTATTCTCCCCACTCTCCTAGTTTGACTTTGTGAGTGATGGTTTTTACCATGAACTAGGTCCACCCAACCCTCCTTCTGGGACCCACATAGTCTTCAGATAATTTCTCCATTGAGAGATAAATTGGGATGAGATATAGAGAGTCATTTTATTCCTTCCATCTCTGAGACACCAAAGTACAAGTCAACGGTTAGCCATGGTTCTTGTCCAAATGCCGCTTTGGGAAAGTTGGGCCCTTTAGCAGAGCAACCCTTGCAGATGACTGGAGGGTAAGTGAATCAACCATGACTCAGCCCCCTAGAACCAGGGAAGGTCCTTCCACTGAGTATCTTGTCATCTGATGTGACACCTTTCATTTAGGGAATAGGAATGAAGCAGATCAGTGGAACCAATTTCTGCCAGCAGAGGAAGGGATCTAGTACCTGTCTGCTCCAGGCCCTGGGAGCAACAAGGGTGATTGCCCCAAGGGAAAAAGGAGAGATAATCCACTCTTCCTTCATCTTGAAAATTGGGGGGGGGCATAAATTTCAGGAAGAGTAAGAATTGAGCAAGGAGATTTGGCAGAGTTCTCCAGTGGGGAGTCTGAGAAGGAATGAGGGAGTCAGAGAGTCATTGCAGCTGCCTCCTGAATGAGGGTGGTGGGGTAGCACTAAACTATGTGATGCTACTGGAGGTGGGGGAGAGAAAGAAAGATATGGACATGGACAGAGGCAGAGAGAGGAGCTAGAGGTAGAGACAGAAACAAAGAGACCAAGAAGAGAAAGAGAGGAGGCAGATAGAGACAAACAGACAAAGAGAGAGGAAACAAAGATAGAAATAGAGAGAGACAAAGAGACAAAGACAGAGAAACAGAGAAAGAAACAGAGAGAGAAGACAGAGACAGACAGACAGAGAGACAGATAGAGACAAAGGAGAGAGAGACAGACAGACAGAAACAGAGGCAAAGGAGAAAGACAGAGGTAGAGACACAGAGAAAGAGAGAGAGAGGCAAAGACAAAGACAAACAGAGATGCAAAGGAGAGAGAAGACAGAGTTAGAGACAGAGACAAAAGAGAGAAGAGTCACAGAGATAGAGACAAAGACAGAGAAACAGAGACAGAAACAGATACAAAGGAGAAAGTTTAGAGACAGACAGAGACAGAAACAAAGGAGAGAGAGAAGACAGAGACATAGAAAGAGATGAGACAGAGAGACAAAGACAGAGAGAAACAGAAACAGAGGCAAAGAAGAAAGGGAGAGAAGACAGAGATAGAGACACAGAGAGAGGTTTCAAAAGTTTGTGTTGAGGCAAGAAAGCATTTCCTAGTAAGGAGACATGGGGAAACAACTTGTGTAAAGGTCTGGAGATAAGAGAAAGAATTTTGAGTACAAGGATAATAAACAGACCAGTTCCGCTGGAAGAGAGAGTGTATGAGGACAGGTTGACTAATATCTCCACTACTTGATATGGAGCGATTTTCCATCACTCTCCTTTGTTACTTTAACACCAAAGTGTCTTAGTAGACCCTGCTACCTTGTTGAAGTTCTTAACAATGAATTTGAGCATCATACCATAGTTTGTTTCTGTCAGAGCTCGTCTAAGTCGCTAGCTGGGAGTTTTTCTTCAGGTAATTTCTCAGTTGAGAGATGTATTGGGATGAGGAATAGGTAGTCTTTTTATCCCTTCCATCTTCTGAGACATCAAAGCACAAGCCAATGGTTAGCTGTAGTTCTTGTCCAAATATTAGCATATTTGCTGTAAATTAACCTGCCATATCATTCCTGGTGGCAATGTTTTAGAAGTGCTAAATGCTGATTTCAGAAATTTCTTTTTCTAAAAATATTTTACTTTCCCAATTACATGGAATAGCAATTTTCACCATACATTTTCCAAAATTATAAGACCTAAATAGTCCCCCTCCCTCCCTTCCCTGCTCCATCCTGGAGAGGGTAAGTAATTTGATCTGGGTTATAAATGTAGTATCATATACAACTTAATTCCATATTGGTCATTGTTGTATGAGAATATTTATGTAAAACCAAAACACAAAGAAAAATAGTATGCTTTGATCTGCATTCTGACTCCAACAATTCTTTCTCTGAAGGTGGATAGCATTTTTTAGATTTTTATTGTCATTGCAAAACACACTTCCATATTGATCATTGTTGTAGGATCACACTCACACACTCACACATACTCAAAATCCCAAAATAAAACCAAAAATATACTGATGTGAAAGATGACTCCTACTGGTTTTTCTCTGAGGTGGGTAGCATTCCCTGTCACAAGTCCTTCAGAATTGTCCTGAATCATTATATTGCTGAGAGTAGCTAAGTCTTTCACAGTTGATTGTCATACAATATTACTGCTATTTTGTACAATGTTCTCCTGGTTCTGTTTATTTCTCTCTTCATCAGCTCATATAGTTCTTTCCAACTTTTTCTAAAATCATCCTGCTCATCATTTCTTAGAGCACAATAGTATTCCATCACCAACATAAACCACAATATGTTCAGCCATCCCCCAATTGAGGGACATCCCCTCTATTTCCAAATCCTTGCCACCACAAAAAAAGGGGCTGCTATAAATATTTTTGTACAAATGGGTCTTTTCCCTTTTTCTTGATCTCTTTGGGATAGAGACCTATTAGTGGTATTACAGGATCAAAGTTTTATAGTCCTTTTGGCAGAGTTCCAGATTTCCCTCTAGAATGATTAGATCAGTTAACAACTCCACCAACATTGCATTAGGGTGCCAATTTTGCCAGATTCCCTCCAACATGTATCATTTTCCTTTACCACTGTGAAGTGGTACCTCAGAGTTGTTTTAATTTGCATTTTTCTAGTTAAGAGGGAGTTAGAATTTTTTTCAGATGATTACTGGTAGCTTATATTTCTTCAACTGAAAACTGCTTGTTCATATCCTTTGACCATTTGTCAATTGGAGAATGACTTGTATTCTTATAAATTTATCTTCGTTTTCAATATATTTGAGAAATTTGCTGCAAGAAAATTTCCCCAGTTTGTTGTTTTCCTTCTAGTCTTGGTTACATTGGGGTTTTTTTATACAAAAACTTTTAAATTTTAATATAATCAAAATTCATTTATATCTTGTATTCATTTATATCTTGTAATGCTTCCTCTCTCTTATTTGGTCATAAATTCTTCCCTGCTCCATACATTTCATGATTTCAGAAATTCAGGCTCCAGGGCTCCCAGTCATTATGCTTTGCCATTATACAGTTAAAATGGACTGGCTATGAGTTTCCTTGAGGACGGAAAGATATAGTTCTAGATGTTTATTCCTGCCAAACTTGACATTTGAGGGGCAGGTAGATCAGTTAATAATCATTGTATAGACAGTACAAAGGGCAAGTAAATTCCTGAGCCACCACAAAGGCTTAGCTCTCACCTTATCAAATACTACATTCCTTTGAAAGGTGCATGTCAGGTTAATCTGCACCTCTTTGGTCTCATCATTGTCAATTCAACCAGTGTTAAAACCTATGTCATGTTACATATTCATGGATCATCTTCCAATCCACATTCCTGGAACTACCAATAAATACTGAGGAAAGAGCGCTGATCTCTCTTTTATTTCCCTAGATCTTCAAAGTCTCTCTGTCTTAACCTTTTTCTGCTGATCCTTCTTTCCTCAAGACACTGTCACCTCCATGCTTTCTATCTAGGAGTTCTCACTCCCCATGTGTTTTCTTATTTCTCATGTTTTCCTTTAATTGATTATCCAAGGAAGACGTTAAGGAGAGAGCGCCACTCCTCATATCTTTTAACTTGTCTTTGAGTCTCTTTTATTCACCCATTCCTTAGTCTCCCTTCTCCTTCTCAGGTTATTACCCACAGATAAAAAATTATATAGCAACCACAGGATTGGGTTGTTATAATTGGGTAGCCCACACATGCCTGGTGAGAGATCCAGTCACTCTTAAGATATAACTTACGTTTTTACTATCTTCTTTGAAGGTAAGAAGTCAGTTCACATAAGCTCCAAAGGCTCACTAGCACTTATGCTACTCAGTAGTGTGCTGGTAAATGTCTAACAATCAATTTCCCCTTCAGGCCTCTTTTGCCAGCCCCCCCCCCATATTTTTCTACCACTTCCTAAAGTCTAGACAATCAACAAAACAATAAATCCAAACCTCTTGTGAAGCATTTGCCAATTTCCAAGATGTAAATGCTCCTACCACAAATTTAACAATTGGCTCTTGAGAGCCAGTTCTAGCTGGCTCCAGCACATTACCATTTATACTCTCCAAATATGCAAATCTCTTTAATGCCTGACTTAATGAAAGGCAGCTGGAGTCTCATATTTGCTTCTGTATTCAATCTTTTGTCATTTTTTTTACTTCAATAATGTGGCAATAGTTTTAACCTTGTGGATCCCCTAAAGGATATTGGGGTCCATGGACCCTACTCTGGGAACTGCTATTCTAAATAAGTCCCCATCTTTAATGGTCATCTTAATGGTCAGTTTCCAAATACTACTCCTGACTTCCAACATCATGAATTTTTAAGTGGTTCTAGGAATTGTCAGAAAAGAAATGGAATGGCCTCTCCTATTGTTAATGGTCCTTGTCTTAAGGCTCTAAGACCATACAGTCAATTAGGGAACTTCAGAAGAAGGCTGATTTGGTGGGGAGAAGGAGAAAAAGACTTATTTTGAATATGAAGAAGTTGAGATGACTAAAGGACATCTAGTTTGAAACTTTTATATTTGGTGACATAAGGCTAGTACTCAGGAGATACATTAGGGCAAGATATATGGATCTGGGAACCATCTCCATAGAGATGATAATTAATAATCATGGGACATGATGAAATCTTCAAAAGGAAGTATGGAGAGAAAGAAATGTGTCCAGGACAGAGTCTTGGGGTATAGCCTCCATTAGGAGATGTGACGTGAAGATCCAGCAAAGGAAATTGAGAAAGAGTGGTCAGACAGGTAGGAGAACCAGGAGAGAACAGTGGTTGACTGACTGGGGAGGAAGTAGACAAAGGGGAATTCTCTTATTGGGTCCATCCACATTTCCTGAAGGTGGCTCAGTAGATAGCAGTTTTGGGTGGACCAAGTCAATATATGCCTCTCAAGGGACATCCCATGAATAAATGACCACTTAAGGACCACAAATTGTAGCAGAATAAAGTTCTGTCTGATCAATCAGTAGCCTTTTGTCAGTAGTGATCCCATATGCCTTTATTTTTCCACTTTAAAAAACACCTGAATTTCCTGGTGACTGAGTAACTGAGTTGAATGGTTGATCCATACTCTTTCCCGTTCTTCCTGGGAGGCTGATAGATCATTTTCTGAGAATATTATTGACTTGATTCTGTGATTTCCCAAGGATACTGAATTTCCAGCCTGAGTGATGTAGCTTTTTCAAACTTAGTCAAGCATTTCAGTTCATCCCCTGACAAACTTTCCTGTTGTACTTTCTAAGATCTAACCCAGTAGTTCTCAGATTCTGGTCTCAGGATCCCTTTATGCTCTTAAGAATTATTGACTACTCTTTCATACTCTTAAAAATATTTGCACCCCAAGGAGTTTTTGTTTGTGTGGGTTATATCTGCTAGTATTTATCATGTTTGAAATTAAAACTGATAAAATTTTTCACTATTTAATTTAAAATGACTATACCAGACAAGTACGTGTTAACACCAATAACATATTTCTATGGAAAATAACTGTTTTCCCAAACAAAATATTTAGTGAGAAGAGTGGCGTTGTTTTATATATTTTAGCAAATCTCTCTAATGTCTGGCTTAATGGAAGGCAGCTGGATTCTCATATCTCCTTCTGTATTCAGTCTTTTGCAATATGTTGTTTTAGTTCAAGAATCTGAAGAAAATCTGGCTGCACACAACCATGAAGTGGGGGAAAAGGGGTGTATTTTAATAGGCAAAGAACATCTTAGTATTATCATGACAATATTTTTTACCTTGTGGACCCCCTAATAGCAAGCATCAGAGCTGGCAGCCCCAAGTAATAACCAAAGCAGTAAAATGGATAGCAAATGCAAACAAACAATTAACTGAACAACTTACACCAATAATTAGCATATGAAGAGGCAGGTAGTATCTATTATCGAATTCAAAGAATGTCACATATAATTAAGTATAATTAAGTATAGCCTTTGGGTCATACTTTTTTTTTTTAACTCTTAACTTCTGCCTTAGAATCAATACTGTGTGTTGGTTCTAAGGCCAAAGAGGGGTAAGGGCTAGGCAATGGGGTTTAAGTGACTTGCCCAGGGTCACACATCTAGGAAGTGTCCCAGGTCCATTTGAACCCCTGACTGGCTCCCAATCCACTGAGCCACCTAATTGCTCTGCTATAGACCATACTTTGAGAACTGCTGTTCTTAAGAAGTCCCTCTCTTTAATGGTAATCTTAATGATCAGTTTCCAAGTACTACCTCTGGCTATTCCAACATCAGTAATTTTTGAATGATTCAATGTTCCTAGAAAGTACCAGAAGAGAGCTGGACTAGTCTCCCTTATTGTTAGATTACTTCTTATGGGTCTTTTTGATGTTTTCATAACATTTTTTTCAGCACTCAAGGTCTCCTCTTATAATCTAAGAAGACCTTCGGGTTTCTAGACTCCTAACCTCACACAGCTTAAGTTTTGACCTCCATTTTGTTTTTGTTCTAGTTAAAATCATATTCAGCCAATCAATAATGCAAATAGCAAGCATCGGAGCTGGCAGCGCCAAGTAATAACCAAAGTAGTAAAATGGATAGCAAATGCAAACAAACAATTAACTGAACAGCTTACACCAATAATTAGCATATGAAGAGGCAGGTAGTATCTATTAGCGAATTCAAAGAATGTCACATATAATTAAGCAGCAGAGTAATCAATATCACAGCCCTATTATTAACTCCAAGCAGCAGTGATTTATGGCGCTGCAGTATTACTGTAGGCAACAGGAATAATGCATTAATAATCAATGCTATTCACAAGCACAGGGTATTTGGAATCCAGTGGGATATAGCGGGGCAGTCAGAGTAGGGGGAAGTCTTAAGAGCGGGAGAAGAATCTCGGCGGCGCGGGGGGGGGGGGGGGGGGGGTGAGTGAAGGTGGGGAGAGACAAAAAGAAAATATTTCAAAGCGAGAAACAGAAATGAGAGTTTAGTAACGTCTAGACGCTAGCTTTTGTTTTTGATGACACTGATTTCTGAACACGTCCTTCCCCGCCGCGCCGCCGCGCCCCCCCCCCCCCCCCCCGCAACACTGCGAGCATCAAAGATGAAAAAAGAAAAGAAAAATAGCAATTGAGCAAAGTTGACCAACCCTTCGATGAAAAGTTCCCCAGATAAAGAGAGTGCCTTCATAGACTGCAAGAGAGGGACAAGGGATGTGTGATGTCTCTGCTCAGTGGTAAGAATTCTAGAAGGTACCCAGGACTTCGGAGGCGGCAGCCTGACAGGAGGATGGAGCGAAGAATCATGGGTAGGCAGAGACCTTGTGATGAGAGTCATGGCGGCAAAAGGCACCTGCATAAGATATTGATAAAATGGCACCTCTGTCTGAATAGTCCTAAAGTGGAGCTTAGTTGGTCCGTCGTCAATAAGCATTTATTAAGCAACAACTGTCCTCCAGGTATGGCGATGCGTTGGAAATACAAAGAAAGGAAAAAGACTGTCTCTAGCCGTCAAAGAGCTTCGAGTTTCCTTTCTATTGGGGAAGTATCCCCTTCACCCTTAGAATAGAATACAAATGTCTCTGTTTGGCATTAGAAATCCTTGACAACCTGGCTCCAGGCTAGCTTTCCAGGCTCATCGCACCTTACTCCATTCTGTTCATGCACTTTATGATCCACCCACCCTGGTCTATTTACTATTAATTCCATAAGCCTTCTCCCATTAATGTTCCTCTGCACAAGTTGTTTTCCTGATGCCTGAAATGTCCTCTCTTCTCATCTCCTGCCTCTTGGCACCCGTCAGCTCCCTTTTGCTTGGGCTCAAACCAAAAGCCATTCCTTCCTTCTTTTCTTCCTCCCACTGCTGAGGAGGGCTCATTTAGAACAGCAGTTCTCCAAGGATGGTCCAGAGACCTCTCAGGGTGTCCCCAATCCCTTCAGGGTGTCTATGAGGTCAAAATTATTGTCATGATAATAGTAAGATGTCATTTGTTTATTAAAATACTCCTCTCTTTTCCAACTACTATCTGTGTGAGGCCAGATTTTCTTCATATTCTGGAACCCAAACTACATATTGGCAAAGACTGAATACAGAAGGAGATATGAGTATCTGGCTGGGGGAAATATATGTGAGGGAAATATGTTTACACACATGCAAACACACACACATAGATGTATTTTCTGTATCCTCATGGTATCCTCAAAGAAGAGCACGAGCTCCTTTAGAGCATTTTTGTCTTTGAATCCCCAGAATCTAGAAAGGCACGTAGTAGGCACTCGATTGATTAAGCACTTTTGTTGATTTATTTTTCAAGTATTTGATGCAGTATTGATCAAAATATGAAGGATTCAAGAAAAGTCCATGGAATTTTGCTGAAAAAAAAAATGGGCAAGAATATCCAATGAACATGCTTGGGAAGCAGTAGATGGGGGTGGGATGGGGGTGGGAGTGGGAGTGGGGCGGATGGGGGGGCGGTCTTACACACCCAAACTTTAAATTAAATTAAAAGTAGTGGTGGTCATCAAATAGACTTGGTTGTGTGGGCAAAAAAAGAGAACTCAAGAAATGAAATAGAATTGATGTCTAAGACATCCAACCAAATATATAAAAAAGATTAGTGCTTGATGAACTCAAACAGATAAAACCTAGGGAAACACCTCATTATTTAACAAATGTACTTGGAAAATTGGTTGGCAGTTTGGCAGGAAGTCACATATCACAGTGAATTCTGGCTGGATGATAGACAAACACAACAGAAGCATACAAAAGAAAGCTAATGGAATAAGGTGTTTATTTCAGTTGTGGGAGGGAGATAGGTTTTTTCCTGATCAACAAATGAAAGCAATTAATAGAGACAAGATGAAATTTTAAATGAAAAAATAAACACCAAATACAATATGATTAAGAGAAAATATGCTGGGAAAAGAATTACAGTTAATGTCAGAAAAGAGTGATATCTAAAATACATAGGAAACTGTTAAAAACTTTAAAATATCATTCCTGGTTCATGATGACTAAATAGTCTGATGGATATTATCAGATCATTTTCAAAACAGGAAAAACAAATTGTTAACAATCACTTTAAAACATGTTCATCACCAGTAATCAAACAGATGTGAATTAAAATGACTATGACATGCTACTTCACATCTATCAAACTGGCAAAATAATTAAAAACAATAAAGCTATACAGATATCCTTTCCACATCTCAACTTTCCCCATTGGTTTCACTATGTCAGCGACAGACAATAGGCAAAGGCCAGCACACAACATAGAAAAAATTTAGAAACTCAGAAATGCATAGTAATATATATAGTATTATATTATATAACCATTTATTTTTAATGCCATAAATATACACAATTTATTTTTTAAAGTTAAAATAAGTAAAAAGTTGAAATTTGCAAAAAGAATGCAAAAGCCAGCAGATGACACACAAAGGCTAGAAATGTAGAGATAGCTTAAAAAGTTTAATAACTCACAAATGAATATAAGGTACTGTAAACACCCCATTAAAAAAAAAAGGAAAACTTCAGACTTCTTCTCTGGTGTGAAGAGAGTCCTAAAAAAATTTACCCAGATTTTCCAGATTGGGAGGGGTGGTGCTATGTTACTAACCCTTGTGATGTGGAAGAAATGCTTGTATGTTAGTATAATTGTGGAATGACAGATGCACTCATTCATTACTGGCAGAATTGTAGTAGTAGAATCTTTTTGTCTTTTAAAAAAATTTTATTTAATTAGTTAATTTAGAATATTTTTCCATGGTTACAAGATTCATGTTCTTTCCCTCCCCGTCCCCCCCCCCCAGCTAACACACAATTCCACTGGGTTTTACATGTGTCATTGATCAAGACCTATTTCCATATTATTAATATTTGCACTAGGATATTCATTTAGAGTCTACATCCCCAATCATATCCCCATCAACCCATGTGATCAAGCAGTTGTTTTTCTTCTGTTTCTACTCCCATAGTTCTTTCTTTGGATGTGGATAGTGTTCTTTCTTATCAGTTCCTCTGGATTGTCATGGA
This sequence comes from Monodelphis domestica, assembly GCF_027887165.1. NCBI lineage: Eukaryota > Metazoa > Chordata > Mammalia > Didelphimorphia > Didelphidae > Monodelphis > Monodelphis domestica. The sequence continues at coordinate 600,006,348 of NC_077227.1, read as the reverse complement.
TCACTGCATTGTTGCTAGTAGAAAAGTCTATTACATTCGATTGTGCCAAGGTGTATCAGTCTCAGTGCATAAGGTTCTCCTGGTTCTGCTCCTTTCACTCTGCATCAATTCCTGGAGGTTGTTCATAGAATCTGTTTGGAGAAAAATCTGACAGTACACAATAAAAATAATCACACCTAATAATTCCATTGTTAAGAACATAGCCTAAAGGTGTTATCAAAAACAACAAAAAATCCATAATCTAAGAATTTCACAGCAGCCTTATATGTAATTGTAAAGATTGTAATTGAAAAGATTGTGTAATTATAATTATAAAGATTTCTAGCAACTTTAATGCCCATTAGTACAGGAGAAATTAAATTAACTGTGTATGTTAGTGTCATTGAACACTTACAAATATACTTAAATATATGTAAGATGTGAAAAGTCTTAAATTTAAAAGGGGGCATTAAAAATTAGGGTGAAATGGATGGAAGTATTTAACAAAACTATGGTTAGAGATATAATTTCCAACTACACAAGGGACAGAAGAAATAAGAAAAGATAAAAGAGATCATTTCAATCACATGAAGTTAAGCCTTTGCACAGATAAAATCAGTATGGCTAAGATGAGAAAGGAAATTGCTGATGGGGGGGTATGTCTTTGTGTAAAAGAAAGCATCCAAGGTACATGGGGAATGGACATAAATATGTAAGAACAAGAGCCATTCCCCAGTAGATAAGTGGTCAAAAGATAAGAATAATTATCTCTCCAAAGAATCATGAACTAGTAACAACCACAGGAAAGCTCATTCCAAATCAATCATAATATGAGAAATAAAGGTAAAAAAACCTTTGAGGTTTCACTTCACAATGATTAAGTTACAAAGAAGACAAAAGTCAGAAATAGTAAGTACTACCGAGCCTTTGAGAAGATGGGTATACTAAAATGTGTTTTTGGTGGAGGCTTAGGAAGAACTATTCTGAAAAGTAATTTGTAATTATGCAAAAAAAGATGAAAATTCTTCTTAAGTCCATCCAGTGTATGGGAAGTATGTGTGTATATGCTGTAGAGGAGCAAAGAGTATCCTTTAGCTCTCTTTACATTGCCTAGATACCAATGGGGCACACAGGCTGTTCCTCAGTTGCCCTTCACTCACTATATAACTGTTGTTGTTTAGTTCTTTGTCTTGTCTGACTCTTCATGACTTCTTTGAGACTTTCTTGGCAAAGATGCTGGAGTGGTTTGCCATTTTCTTCTCTAGCTATTTTACAGATGAAGAAACTGAGGCAAACGAGGTTAAGGGAATTGCTTAGGAACATACACAATTAGCAAGTGTCTGAGGTCAGATTTAAACTCAGGTCTTCTCTGCTGCACCACTCAGCTGCCTCAAAAAACTAGTTTACTCATTTTCCAATCATGTATTTCTCTGAAGACATCCTTTATGCTGCTTCTCCCAAGCAATTCTTCTTCTCTAATAGGATACAGAGTATCCCCTCCCATCATACATATCTTTTCATTGCCCTCTAATGATACTCAGCTTCAGTTGAGTTCCATAACTCATGATCATACAGCATCCTGGAGAGACTATTGCCATGAAAAGATCTCCTTTTGTCTCAGAGAGACATAGAAGCACTACTCAGTTTCCCAGAAGTAATACAGTCTACGCTTCTCCTTTCATTCAAATCTGAACCCAGTAAATTGTCCTTCCAAGATAAACATCTGCACCAACAGCTAACTTTATCTAGTGATCTATATGATAGAGATAGATGTAGAGATGTTATTATCAATTGGTACCCATGACTGTGCTGCCCATCCAACTGCCTATCGATATGGATCACAGTTGTTTGTCTTCCATTTGCTTTTTCCTCCGTCCATGGTCAATCTGACCTATTTTGAGAGATTGTGGGTTTCATAAATGAAATGTACCAGGGCCCTCCCCATGTTTTAAAAATCCCCCTTTGACTTGGATTCTGTGATTAATCGCCTCTGTGCCTTTGGCAGACACCTTTATCGAGCACAGCTCCATGTTTTATTCCTCATTTGACATCGACAATCAGAATTGTTGAATATTTCTTATTAAATCTTTTAAGGTTTTGTGAATGATCCAATAAGATAACTTATGTAAAACACTTTGTAAAACCTGAAAGAGCTATGTATATTTAGTTATTATTATTGCTATTGTTGTCTTGATACATCGTGGTAGACACCTGCTCAGAGGGAAGCCTCTAAGATGGCATTTTGCTCTATACATTCAAATACTTAAAAAAAAAAATCTCTTACCTTCCGTCTTAGAATCAATACTGTATATTCATTCCAAGGCAGTAAGCAGTGAGGACTAGGCAATGGGGGTTAAGTGACTTGCCCAGGAACACACAGCTAGGAATTATCTGAGACCAGATTTGAGAACCCTAGCTGAGGTTCAAATCAGACCTCCAACGAACTCCAATTGCTTAGTCCTTACTACTCTTCTGCTTTAGAACTGATACTTAGTATTGATTCTAAGACAAGGTAAGGGTTTTAAAAAATTATGTTGAAACTTTTGGTGACTGACTGATAGCATAAAATATATTTAAAAACCCAATTATTTAATTTTTGGCAGAGAGATGTTCTCTGCCTGGGAATGGAGTTCCAGAGCTGGCTTCCTTACTGTCTTTCTTCAACCCTTTCTAACCCTGACTTTCTGCTTGTGCCCACTCAACTCCCCACACAATCCCACTCCTCATCTGGGCTCTAGCCCTTTGCTCTTTCCAGTGCCCAAAGGTCTAATCTTTTCCCTTCCCTATCTTTGCTCCTTGGTATATCTACCTACCTCCAAGCCTCTATCCTGAGGGCATTCTGGCTTCACAAGCTTGGTAATCACATTGTACAAGGCCTTTTGTTTCTGGATTAGATCTAAAATCCTACTCTACACAGCCTGTGAAAGATGACCATAATAAAATGAGGCTAGCTTTCAGCAAAAACCTAATCATGCCAGAATTTACTCATCCAAATAAGTGTTCTCCCCTGAAGTGGCCATAGAGGAGGCTGTGTGCATGTTCCCATAATGTTCTAATTGCTCAAAGCTTCTTTTCAAATGCCTCTGTCTCAGGCAGAGTCCTGTGGCTTTTTTGGGCTGATGGGTGATTGAAAATATGGCCCCACGATCACGAGGATCAGAGCTTCAGCTTATAAACCCGTCATTCTACATTTCCTTCTCTTTCTGTTGGTGTGACCCTCTCTCTTCTAACACTTTGAGGAACAGAAATGTTAACTTGATGGAGATATTCCTCATAATACGCTTGGGAAGTGGAGTTGGCCTTTGCCATTCAAAGAAAAACAAACATATTGAAGTGTGAGGAAGGTAAGCTTGAGCAGGAGGCTTGTCACTAGTTCCTACCTCCTAAAAGTGATACTAGCTATTATTTGTATCCTTCAGATGTATATCGCAGAAAGTACCTGGTCAGCAATGCTTTCTTCCTTCCTTCCTCCCTCCCTCTCTTTCTTTTATCTTTCCTTCCTCCCTCCCTCTTTTTTTCTTTCCTCCTTCCTTCCTTTCTTTCTCTCATTCTTTACTCTTCCCTTCTTTATTTTTTAAAACTTCTGTCTTAGAAGTTTTAGTTCAGTTAAATAGATCAGTTGAATTGATAGAAGTATCAATTCAAAGGCAGGAGAGTGGTAAGGGACTAGCAATTGAGGTTAAGTGGCTTGCTAAGAAGCATCTATGGCCACCTTTGAACCCAGGATCCTTCTTGTCTCCAGGCCTGGCACTCTATCCACCGAGCTACCTAGCTGCCCAGAAACACTTCTTTATTAACTACTTTGGGCCAAGTGCTTGACAAATATTGCTATTTGATTGTCACCTTCTTAGGAGGCAGGTGTTATTAATCCCATTTTACAGTTGGAGAAACAGAGGGAGACAAGGATATAGTGACCTGTTCAGTGTCCCTTAGCTGGTCTCTGAGGCCATATCTGAACTCAGGTTTCCCAAGTGCAGGCCTGGCACTCTCTCCCCTGGGTTCGCTAGCTGCCAGGGCCACGTAGGGCTGTTGGTTTGTAGACTCCATAAGCCTTCCCTTTCCTATTCTTTGCACCGTTGCTCTCGCTTGAGAATCCATTAATTTTGTGGGAATCCCTTCTGATATTATTGAATCGAGTTTGCGTCTATATACAGTTATAGAAATCTTGATTCCAGAAAGCATCAGAGGCAAGATGGCTGGGATGGGGAAGGATGTCTAGTAAACTTCCAAAGTCTCTCCATTGCCCTGGCGGCACACATTCCACTCCAGGTGAGTTCTAGCATGGTTTATCTCCGGAGCACCCAGCAGCCTGAGGCCTGAGCATTAGGTTCTGCTCTTGACATTGTGTATTTAGGTATAGTGATGGCCCCCTTCTCTGGAGCTTAGACACCCTCCAACCAGAAAAGACAACAGAAGGGTCTCTCAGGAGGAAACAGTCACGGCAAAGCCAGTGGCCATCCCAGGCAGGAGACCACAGACCTTCTCCCACACCACCCCAGACCCCATGCCCTCCAGGAAAAGCCCCCAGAGAAGCGAGCCACAGACCCATTTCTATTTCTTGTCAGGCTCTGTCATCTTCCTGGGTAAAGGAGGCCTCCAAGGAGGCCTGGGCTGCTACTGCCTCCTCCCCCGGCCTACCATTATCTTGTGGCTATTTACTTAAAACCTTCCCTTCGGCCATAGAATCTATAGGAAGCATTGGCTCCAAGACAGTAGAGTGGTAAGGACTGGGCCATGGGGGTGAAGGGACTTGCCCAGCCTCACCCAACCAGGGCCCAGGGGCTCCCATCTCCAGGCCTTGCTTTCTGCCCACTGAGCTCCTGGCTGCCCTTGTATCCATTTTCTATAGTGACAGAAGCTCCTGTTGTTTCCTCTCCCTTCCCCTGAGGGTGGGCTCTGTCTTGCCTTTGCTTTCTTGGTGTCCCAACTACCCAATGTTTGGTACACAGTTGTCACTGCTCATTGACTAAAGGTTTGTCTCTATGACTTAAAGCACAGAAGGGGACCAGACCTCCGTATGACTTGGGTAAGCTGCCAGATGCCTGTGAAACTGTTTCCTCATCTGTAAAATAGGGCTAAAACGATGCGTGACATCTGGCTGAGGGAGACCCCCTAAGAGCTGGGGGGCACTCTGTAAGCAGCACTCCTCCTGCCCTCTGTGCCCAGCACCATGCTGCTCTGGCCTCGGTGAGTGTCTGGCAGGTGCCAAGGCCTGCAGGACTCTTTCTGAGGATAGGCTCTATGGCTCTGTAAGGTGGTGCTCCTTTCTGTGGCTCCCAGTGCAAAGGCCTTGGCTGTGGGCCCCAGAGACTCCCATTGCTGGGGTCATCAGGAAATGGGACTTTTCCTCCAGAGCTCCCCTCTGGAAGGCAGCAATATCCCCCCAGTGATCTAGCCTCTTCCCTGAGGCCAGAGGCCTGCCCTGCTAGTCTCCTTAGCCCAGATGTCTGCAGAGACTCTGGCAGGAAGTGCTCCATCTCTTTTGAGGTCTGACTGATGGGTGGTGGCAGTGAGAGACCCCCAAGGGGACCCCTGGTTCCCCAGTTCATCCTTCACGTGGGAGATGCCCCATTTCCATTCCCTGGGGAGTGTGTAGAAAGAAGGTTCAGAGGGAAAAGCAGCAGATGACCCAGCAACTTGCCCTTGTTACAGAAGAGGGTCTGAGGGCCACCATCATTTTCCACAAGGATATGCGATGCACCCATGCTCCTGGAACCCAGGAGCTCCATCCTCCACAATGGCAAGGAGTCAGACCCAGAGGAAGCTGCTGCATCAAGGGCTTCTGACCACCAGGGGCCAGAACCTGGTCTGGTCAGTCACCAGGACTCGCTCTCAGCCAGATGGGGCTCTAGGCTTGCCCGGAAGGTAAAAGGTCCCTGGTTCCACTCACATTCTTGACAATAACTTTCATAAAGCACATAAAGGTTTGCAAAACACTTTTTTCCCAACAGCCCTCTGAGATGAGTGCAAAAATATCAATCCCATTTTACAGATTATGGCAACAAAGGCCTTGGAGGTGCAGTGACTCGCCTCTGGTCACACAACTCCTAAGCACTAGAAGCAAGATTCCATCTCCGTCTCCTGATACCAAATCCATCTTCTGCCCACCCTGCGCTGCCTGTGGGCACTGATCAGAACCAGAAGGGAACAGCCCTGCTCCTCAACAGCACTCCTTCAAAGAGGGCAGCTCCCGGCTTCTCGCTGGGCCTTCATTCAGGACAATGCCGGGGCTGACCATCTCCTCCTGGGAAGGCTGCCGCTGGGGGCTCTGACAGGAGCTGGCCTGCTGGGATGGGCCTCAGGAGACAGAAGAGGAAGGGAAAGGCTTAAGGAATTTATGTAACATCAAGAGCACACGCTGGGCTTGGGGAGAGAGGGCGCACCTTCTCTAAACATGGGTCATGGGGCATGCTTGGCTAGAGGGACCATGGAGGGGAGACAAAGAGACAACAATGGGACCTCAAATTCAGACCTAAGAGGCTTTTTATAATCTGTTAAATATGGGATAACCAATTTGAATCTCAACACTTAGCCACTCTCCTCAGCTCAGGGTTCATTGTTCTGGGACTGGAGACTGCTTCTTGCTGGGACAGGATATTCCAGTCCCACCTCACTCTGGGCTTTCTAGCCACAAATGAACTGACGGATGAAATTCTCCAGTTTTTCCTGGTTTTCCTGAGTAGTGAAGATCGGGGACAAATGCAGGGTGGAGCCTGTGGAATCTGGCTGTTCCTTCAGCACCTGGAAGCAAGAAGAGAGCTCTGGAGCTTGGCTGTCAGGAGTCCAAACACAAAGTAGTCTAGGAGGCCCAGGGTACTGTGAGGCTCGTGGCACCACCCGAGAAGCCTGGAGGGAGATCTCTAAGGGGACATAATCACCAGTGCTTCAAAGTAGACATGTGGGGTTCTCCTGAAGTTTTCCCAATCCCACTCCAATCTTCTCTAGCATCTCCCAGCATATATCAGTCCTTTATGTTTTTTTTAATTAGATTAAACTTTTTAGCCTCTTAACTGTCATCTTAGAACCAATACCATGCATTGATCCCAAGGCAGAAGAGTGGGAAGGGCTAGGTGATGGGGGTTAAGTGACTTGCCCAGGGTCACACAGCTAGGAAGTGTCTGAGGTCAGATTTTAACTCAGGACCTCTCATCACTGAGCCACCTAGCTGCCCTTCTGTACTGTTTTGCCTTTGGGTAACATCCAAAGCATGAAAAAAACCTGGGAGTTTGACTTAAATTAGACTTTCTTGAGAGGTTAAACCTCATGGTGTTGTGATAGAGAGGGGTAGGGGAGTGAGAGCGGTAAGGGAGGGGCACATCTCTACTCACTCCCAAATCTTTGAAGGTCATCACAGCACTATGAGCCTGGCTCAGGTCAGTACTCTCTGGAAGGGAAAAGAGAGAGCTTAGGGGGTGGAGAGATGCTGCCTTGTCCCCACCACTGCACCAGGGAGGCCTCTGGGCCCTGACATGAAGTGTCTTCTCTGCCCTTAGCTGGAAGCTCTACAGAGCTCCAAGGAACAGGAGCTGGGGAAGAAGGGTGTAAGTCTCAGGATTCTGGGAAGGCAGCAAAGCTGGGGGGGGGGGGAGCACTCCCCTCTGTGCTATTCTTCCAGTGGCCAAGAGGTGACAGCAGTCGCCCAGGAAACCTAGCCTTGAAATCCCAACCCAGAGGGAAGCAGCCTCAGCCTTTTGGGAAGGGGACACCCTGGGAAGAGAGGAGACTGACTCCTCCGGACTCACCAAAGGAACCATCCTCTTGGGCCTTCTTCAGCAGGAACTGGTGGAGCTGCTGTGTGTAACCTGCTTCTGTTGACAGAGGGCATAACCCAAATTAGTGTGGCTCTCCAGGGGCAGCCCATTCCACCAGGAGGACAGGGAGCCTGACAGCTGAACGGGAGTTCAGAGATCACCTGGGCCATCCTCAGACTGACTCAGCTCTGATCCAACTGTCCGCAAGGGGTCTGCCCACTCCTGAGGCCCCTGCCTCCACGGCTCGTGCCATCCCTCTGTAATGACCTCCAGTTTACCCTGGACAGACTTTGTGGGTGCACAGTCACTGGCACACAGTTTCCTCAGGAGAGCGTGAGCTCCTGGAGGGCAGGGACCATATTTTTGCCCTAATGTGTGCCCAGCACTTGGCCCAGGGCCTGGCACATCACTTAATAAATGCTTGCTGACTGGTTGATATCCAGAGAAGTAAAGTCACTTGTCCAAGTTCCCATTACTAGTAAGAGGCAGAGCCAGGATCTGAAACAGGCCAGTCCAGACACAGAGGAGGCACCACAGCCCCTCCTGAGCCGAGCTCCTCCCTGATATGCCTGAACCTCTGCCCTACTGTTTCCCCCACCTCAGAGGGCTTCAGTACAAGGCCAACAGCAAGAACAGGCTCCCAGACATGGCAGGACATGGAGAAATGTGGGAGAGGGAGGGCACAGGGACACAGACTGGGAGCTCAGAGGGACCTGAGGGCAGGGGGCAGGAGAAGAGGAAAAGGGGTGGCTTGACCTGTATCAGGCAGTTTTCCCTGGTGGAGGAAGGCTGCAGCTCGGGCAAAGGCTGTGAGCAGGGGGCTGAGCAACCGGCACAGGAAGAGGAAGAAGTCGGGGCAGCGCAGCTGCTGGCTGAGCTAGAGGGGGGAAGAGACATGAGTCTTCCATAGTGCCCAAAGAGGGTGCCAGCACGGCTCCTCTGTCTGGGGCGTCATCACACCTTGAAGCAGCGACTGTCAGTGCCATCCTCATAATCACTATCACTGTCACTGAAGTCTTCCATTGATCGCCAAAGCATCTTCTCTCCAAAGCGCCAATTCCCTGTATCACAGGTGAGCCGAGTGCCAGGGGCCTGGGAGGAGGGGGGAGTTGATGCTCATATAATGGTAGGACAGAGTGTCATCCCAGAACTTCAGAGGACCGTCTACCCAGGCCCTGATCCTCTGCTCACTCGTTCACTCCACATGCTCATGGCTTAGTTGGGGAGGCAAGTTCTGTACTGTGCACAGAAAATGCCTGTGGAGAGGTCCTTTCTAGGAATGCTGGGGGATAGCTCAGTCCCAGGGTCTGATCCTCTGATCCACCACTTCCTCTGATCACATCTGTTCATGGGAGAGCAGACCTTCAGGGTCTCTCTCAGGCCCTTAGCCTAGAGGAACAAGTTAACTCTAAAGTCACCCAGAAAATGAAAGGGAAAAGCCAGACTGGAGGCAGAAAGAGTGAGGAGGGGGTGGCCTTGGGCCTCTAGAGGCCAAGATCCTGCCTTCAATCCATCTTTGCCTTTACCTCCTCTGCTACAAGGAGACCGCACTGAATGAGTCGATCTAGCACCTCTTGGCAATAAAAGTAGGATGACTGGCAGGGCTGAGGAGAGAGGGAGAAAGAGGAGCCATCATGGGACTGGCCAAAGTCATAGCTCAGAGCCAGGGCCGGAGCTGAGGGCAAGGATGCTGGCCGGCCTGACCTGCAGCAGGAGGAGGTCCTGGGGAAGCAGGTGCAGGAGCAGCAGAGTCTGGCGATGAAGCTCCCGCTGGCTCAACAGCTCCACCCCCTGCAGCTCCCAGGGTCCCTCTGGGGGCACTCGACCAGCCAGCAGGGCTCGGACTGCACAGGCTAGAGGGGGAAGGAGAGAAAGGAGGATACCGGGGAGAAAAGAACACAGCACAGAGAAAGGTTCCAATGCCACTCCCAAGGTAGGGGGAAAGGGGGGGAGCCTCCCCCACCCAACACCAGGGGACTTACCCCCCACAGCCTCACAAAGGAAGACAGGCAGCAGAGCAGCACTGTGGAAGGCCAGCTGAGCAAGTGTGGGGCCGGCCCTGGGCAGCACCAGGACATCCCCCTGGGGCAGGAGCCACAGGGAGAGACTGCCGTGCAGCAGGCACAGTCCATGCATCACTAGATCCTGCAGCTGTCCTGAGAAACCCACATCGAAACCCCGAAGCAAAGTCTCCTCTGTTAGCCACGAGAAGTTTTCCAGGAGCCTGGAGAGGAACACTCCCTGGGGGAGGCAGGAGAGGTGCTGAGACTCCCCACAGGGAAGAAGGACAAATGCTCTAGAATCCAGCAGGAGAGGCTCCAGGAAGGAGTGAATGCTCCTTCCTGAGATCAAACCCAGGGCAGGAGAACCACTGCTGCACATGCCCAGCCCTGAATCCCTGAGCAATAGGCAAATGTCCGGGGGTATCCCCCCCCCCCAACACAACCTCTACCTCTCGATGCCGGTGCAGGAGCAGAGCTGCCATCACTGCTGTGGCCATCACGGCTGAGCAGGCAATGCTGGCTGCAGGCAAAGAAGAGATTGAGAGATGATGGAGAAGGGGGAGCCCCTCTGCACCCCTCCCCACCCCCTGTCCTTCCCGGGGTACAGCCTAGCTTGGCAGGTGGGGCTGCCGACTATGGTTCAAACCGAAATCCTGGAACCTCAATGAAACTTTGCAAAAGGGACTATTCTCATTCCCACTGTGGTCTTTGACAACAAATACCATGACCCGGAGGAGCCCCACCTATTGTCAGGAATGCCTTCAAAGAACTGCCAGCCCACAGGGGCCAAAGGTCGGGCCTAAGGTCAGGAACACTGGAGGGTTTCTTCTCTCTGAAGCCTACCCATCTCTCAACTCAATGAACACTCTGATGAAGCTGAAATTCATCAAGGTCTACCGAGTGTAAGCAATGATGGGGTTCATTTCCCAACAGCTCTACTTCTAACAGTCTTGCCTTTTTCAAATTTAGACAACAAACTGCCCTGCACGACTGCCAACCTGGCTGGCTAATCACAGTGATGTTTGGCCTTGTTTCACATGTCCACATCTTGACCCTGGCTAGATGAGAAATGATGTCTTGTTCCCCTTGGGAATCCCTGCAGAGCACCCAGAACAGCGTTGGGGATATCTTGTTTATAGGTATTTATTTTATAGAAATATTTCATATTTATAAACATATGTTTATATATACAAGCACTATGTACCCCACACCGTTCTCTGTGTGTATATACACATTCTGGTCCATAGTTGTTTGCAAGTGTTCTCCCCCATTAGCCTGTGAGCTACCAATAATATATTTCCTGTCAGAGTCTGATTTCCCTGTTCTGCCAACCCAGGGGTGAGTGAAAGGTAGAGAGCACAGACTAGAATTTCGGGGCCATCTCACCATGGCTCTGGCAGCCTCCCCTGTGCAGAAAGGCAAGGTGTTGCCCCATGGACACAACAGAATCAGAACAGACATGTCTTTCCCAACCTCCCAGCCTCCCTTACCACTCAGGACGTGGCGGCTCAGCCTGCTCACAAGAAGCTGATCCTCTTCTTCCAGGGCCATGAAGGGCCCAGACATGGGAGTCCACTCCTGCTGCTTCTCACAATCAGGGAGAACAGACCTGCAAGAGAGACAAAGTGGGATTTTGGAAGTGGGGAACACACGGGATAGACAGGCTGAGTCAAGGACTCAGAAATACATTCCTAGTGGAGGTTAGGGACTACACCTCCATCTCTGTGATGGCAGAAGACACTCATCCTGCCCAAGGACAGAGGGATGAACTCTGGCAGAATAATGCTCAGCCCTTCCTAGTCCTAGAATTCTCAGGGAAATCTCAGGCCCTAAGACCGAAAATCACCAACACTTGTCAAGAGTGGAAACTGAAGGTGGTTTAAGGGAAATTGGGTTTTCTATGACCCCCTTTTCAGTCTATTCAATCTTCATTTTCCTCAAAAATACAATCAAGGAGAAACTAAAGAATGGCTGGAAAGCAAAGGGGACTTGGGGAGGCCCACTTCTACCCAAGGCTTCCTAAGGCCAAACTGATATACTTTTTGCTTACCAGTGTCCAAGCACAGTCTGCAACAGGAGCTGCTCTAGAGATTGCCCTTTGCTCCTACCACGACTCCAGGTGTTGACTGAGTATTCCTATCCAGGACAAAGAGTCTGATGATTCCCACTCTCTCTCTCACCCAGTATCCCACAACATGACCTGTAGGTGAACTGTGAGTAACAGAACCTCCAGAAAATCTTAAAACTCACCTCCATGAGAGGAGCAGCAGGGTTCTAAGGCCAATGCATCATGATAGATACTTTTGGGACTTGGAATTGGACAAATGCCCCAAATTCCAATCCCTAAAGCCACCCAATCTCAGGTCTGAGATTTTGTTTTGAATTTCTAGGTCTCTCACTTTCCCTATGCTCCATACCTGCAGGGAGAAGGGCTGTGCAAAGTCTATTCGAGCACAGCCCCGACGACCTCTCAAGCCTCGAAATACAGCCAGAGCCCACCACCACAGTCCCAGGGGACAAGATGAAGCCTATAGAGGGAGACACAAATAGGCCAAATATAAATTACCTGTCTGGTTGGCCCAGGAAAAGAACACTGGTTCTGCTATAACAGCAAATGGGGGGAACTTGACCATCCCTTGCTTCTCTGAGATTCAGGGCAAACTCCTGCCTCCATAACCCCATCGTTTCCAACATAGGGCTTGTCCATGAATTTGACAGCAGGGCTCATCTGTTCATCTCGGTCCCTTTTAGCCAGAGGGTAGAAACTTCCCCTGGACTTGCAGCTGTATCCTCTCTACTCCTAGGGGTGGTTAGATTAGGGAGAAGGAGGAAGAAAGGCAAGTCCTGATAAAGGAAGTACTCACCCATGGGCCAGCATGCTGCACATCAGGGGCCAGATCATAGCCAATACCCACAGGCACTAAGGCTGCATCAGGGATGGTGCCTTCTCGGAATGCCTGCAGTACCAGTCCCAGCCAGGCCTGGCCATGGGAAGATAGGCGGGGTCCCACAGCCCCAGGAGGATCTTCCAAGAAGATGAGCAGGGGCTGCTTGCTTGCCAGGAGCTGTTCTATAGCCTGCAGAGTTCAAGGTGGGTGAAGAGAGTTCTATGAGTGCTCAGCTCTCTGAGTCTGGACACCCCATCCTCCCAGTTAGCCACTAACTGACTGGGCACTTACTGCACTGAGAACAGCCCTGGGGAGTATCCCTTTGGGGTTGTCCAGGAAGAAGTTAGCCTCCGGGGGCATGAAAAGGCCACCCAGATGTCTCAGCAGAGCCCTAAGGATACATAGAGAAAACCTATGCAGAGAAATAAATTTAACCTCCAAAGGAAGGAAGCAGAGTGACTCATATCCACATTTGATTTAATATTACTCTGGGTCTACCCCAGACAAACCCAACCCCCTTGCTATGTCTTCTCTCCTCAAGGTTCTCAGGACCAGAAACAATGGAGGCCAGACCCTTGTAGTCTAGAGAAAACACTCAGGCCCTGGTTTGGACCCAAAGTGTAGCCAAGCACCAAATTGGATCAGTTTCTGTAGATGGAGGAATGAAATATTTTTTTTATTTTATGTCTAGCTTCTGCAGTGTGATAACAGGGTAGAAAGGGCTTAAAGGAAATTGGCTAAGTGTCAAAAGGAATCAACAGAAAGGAGAATAATTTCCAATAGGGAAGTTTCTAAGAAATCTTTAGATTCAAATTCCCCTTTACATCTCCAGAAATATTTTTATCCCTTTCTCTATCCTATCCTAAAGTTGTGTGTGACCATAGACTCCTCTGAGGGCTCTCTCATCCACCAGGTGATGGGGTAGAGAGGGAAAAGAACATTCACCTCAGAGCTGGAGAGTAAGACTGAGGTTCCCAGGCCACTCGCAAGACCCCCAGGCCCTGGGAGAGCAGCAGGAAAGGCAATAGGAGCCCATCCAAACATGATTTGTGGGTAGAGAGAAAGATGAGCGGTGTATCCTTCTGTAAGAAAAAGAAGGTTATAGGAGTCAGAAGAATGGTGAGGGTAGGACATTGGCCAATCTGCCTTCCTTCACCTATCCACCCACAGTCACCCTAGAAGGAGGAACCTAGTAGCATCTGATTGAAAGCAAGTAGCAGTTCAGGAGTTCTCCCTTAACCAAAGAACTTAAGTCTCCAAATTTCGACACAAAAATGGCCTTTATTAGAAGAGAAAGAGCTTCCTGTATCACTCTCAACAGAATGTGGGAAAGAACAAGAGCCCACAAGGGTTGACAGCAATGGGGAAAATGTGAGTTCAGGGATGGGGATACAAGCTTCTCAACAAAAACACTTACCACCTGTGCAGCCTGGCGGACCATAGCCAGCTGACCTTGGTGAAGCTGCACATTGAGGAAGATGCAATTTAAGAACTTGAGCAGAGCCCAGCTGAATATCCTGGTGAGAGGGAGGGGAAGAAAGACGGGGACCAGGAACAGAAACATGGTTAGGACAAGCAAGAAAGGCCAGATGGTGATAGAAGAGCAAAGTATATAATAATGGAGATTCCCATAGACCAGGACCCCAAAAAACCAGATCCTCCCCTCTCCCCGCTCACCACTTATCAGGGAATGTACAGTACCAAACATTAAAAACATTACCAAAAGGGGCAGTTAGGTGGCTCAGTGGATAGAGAACCTAGAGATGGGAGGTCCTGGATTCAAATGTAAACTTAGACACTTTCTGGCTATATGACCCTGGGCAAGTTTAACCTCAACTGCCTAGCCCTTACCACTCTTCTGCCTTGGAAACCATACAAAGTATTGATTTTAAGACGGAAGGTAAGGGTTTAAAACAAACAAACAAACTCTACTCCAGGAGCCCTGAAGTTCTGTCTTTCTTCTGGTATGTACAGAAAAAGGAAGCTCCAATTTTCATCCTCTCTGCCCCCCAACTCACTGCTGCCTACAAACTCATGCAGCTCCTTCTGAGTAGGGGGCTCAGCATCCACAGGGTCTGGCCTCCTGCATCTCAAGCCCTTTCTCAGCTAGAGATGGTAGGAAGGCAGGGACTAGCAGCAGCAGCGCTATAGGATGTCAGCTTTTGCTCTAGCAGAATAATCACAGCTCATGCTTACATAAGACTTTTCACAGTTTACAAGAAATTATTCTCATCATGGCCCTGTGATATAGGAGGTGCAAGTATTTTTACCTGCACTTGACAGATGAGGAAACTGAGGCTCTCAGAAGCAAAAGGGCTTTATGACAGTCCTAGAACTAATAGCAGCAGAGGCTTGGACCCAGGTTCAGTGTTCCCTCTGAGGCCAGCCCCTCCCTCCCTGCACTCTATTTTCCAGTCCCCCCCCCCCAGCAGAGAGTGAAAAAGTCCAAGCAGACAGGAGCAAGAGTGATGAGAAGACCCAGGAGGCAATATTCCTGGTTATTTAAGACTCACCTGCTCTTAAGTTAAATGCCTTCTATTCCCAGTATCTTTTCTCACCAGAGAGGAAGGGTTGGTTTGATTTTGAACTGAAGGCTATCTGCCTCACCCCTTATCCCAGATTATTTTCACAGGTCCTGGGATCTCTACTCAGACTGTGTAGGAGATTTACCTGAGCATAAAGGGGTAGATTGAGGCCTGAATCTGGCCCAAAATATGCTGTACATCTCTCCTCAAAGAGCTGGGCTTGGGGCCTTCACCTGCTCCTCCAGGGGCCCTCCCTGAGAGGATTTCTTGTATCCTAGGAAAAGAGCTGGGGGTCAGGATTTGTGAGAGAGAAAGACAACAGCAATCCTCTGCCTTGGGAAAGCACACATGGATGGCAGAAGGGATCTCAAAGCATTTTGTAACACTTATTAAAGAATCTTGTTTAGCTTCCTAGACAGAAAGAAAGGGATCAACATCAGAGTCTTCATTATCCAAAGGGAACCAAGAGAGATGAGGAAAGGGGAAGCCTGAAAGGCAGACCCCAGCACAGAACCCTAGATTCCTGGCTCCTAGCTTCAAGTCCTCCCTCTTATTGCCACAATCTTTTCCCGAGTTTTACCAGAATGTTTAGGAGTTACTGTCCAACAACAGCACAGCCAGGGTTAATATTCCTTAGACATTGTGAACCACAGAGGGTAAGAAGTCTATCTGCTTGGTGCCACAGACTATTCCATTTTTTTTAAACCCTTACCTTCTCTCTTAGAATCGATACTGTGTATTGGTTCCAAAGCAGGAGAGTGGTAAGAGCTAGGCAATGGGGGTTAAGGGACTTACCCAGGGTCACATAGAACTAGGAAGTGTCTGAGGTCATATTTGAACCCAAGACCTCCTATTTCTAGGCCTGGCTCTCAATCCATTGAGCCACCTGGCTTTCCCCTCCTCCATTTTTTTAAAGGAGAAAGAGAATGGCATTAGGTCAGAAGGGGAAGACAAATGAGTAACAACCAAGGCACAAGAAATCATTGTTTAACCAAGTGTTCCATGTTAGGCCTACCCCAGGGCAAGGCCAAGAACCATCCTCACCACTTGCTGCCCAAAATCTTCTCCCCTGTGTCTGGGGTGGGAGTGATCTTCCAGTCCATTGCACACAGGAAGTAGCAAAGCCTTCGTACCAACCAGCCCCGGTACCTGGAGGGAGGCACCCCACAAGTTCAGCATTGGGGTGGAAGGAAACACTGGAGGAGATTATATACAACTGAACATACCTCCCGCTCCCACCCTCAGAGGCCTCTGATCAGCTTCTCTTCCCTGGGAGTGAGGACAAACCATCTCTTTATCAATGACAAGGTCTTTGTACTGCTTCCCACTGGGCTTGCTGGAACAGGGCAGGTGGCACATGTATTCCCCCAATGCCGAGGGGGAAAGCCCTAATTTTCAATTTATCCAAACCCATTAACTCCCTGAGAAAAATCTCTATTTGACTCTCAAGCTAGTTATTTTCTCCCTCCCTCCCCTGCCCAATGTCTACAGTCATTGCTTCCAGTTCTTCTCATCTCACTTCTCACCTGCAATCTGGACTCCATCCCTGCACTCAAAGTGAAACTTCTCCCCCAAGGTAATCAGCTGTCTCTTACCGCTAAATCTTGTGGCCTTTTCTCATTTTTCAGGCTTCCTGCCTTCTCTGCAACCTCTGATCGGGTGGCCTGGCCTTTGCTCCCTCAGTCTTTCACTGGACTGTAACAGTTCTCTTCCTATGACTGACCTGATCCTTTTGGGTCTTTTTTTCTGGTGTCATTCCTCACAACCCTCCCTCTCCACAGGGCCCTCTTCTCTCCTCTCTGTTCCCTTTCCACTGATGCTTCCATTGGCCTCCATAGATCTGACTATCATCTCGCGGCAGATTACTTCCAAACTGACTTGCAATGATCCTCTTTCTCCCGAGCTACAGACCAGCATTTATAGAAGCCTCCCCAACAATTTTGCTGGGATATCCCAGACGCACTTCCTCTGAGGTCAGAAGAAGCAATACAAGAACCTTTTACAGGCCTTTCTAAAAGTTCTGGTCCTGCCTGGGAGATAAGGGAGACCCTGGAAAAGGTCCACTCAGTGCCCACCTCAAAGGAGGAGCTGTCCTCTATGAGCAAATCAGAATTGCAGTCACATCTCCATCCTATATGTTCATCCAAGCTATTTGTGCCCAACCTGTGGCAGAGCCTCCCGATCTTGTAGTGGTCTGATTGGCCACAGATGGACATACTGTACATTGATCCTAGCACAGTGATGTCATTTTGATCCTCTTCCATTATTAAGGACAAGATTCAACCACCCAGAGGCATCCAGGCAGACTATAGCCGAAACCAAACATTATCTTTCCCTACTATTTTTTTGCTGAGGGTGCCACTGTCCTTCCAGGCCTCTAAGTTTGTCCCTGTGGAGTTAGCCTTGACTGCATACAATCCCTTGCCAAATTCTCTACCACTTTGTCACCACTCAAAGGTGTTCCCTTAGGTTATTTCGCCTCTGGATTACTGCAGTGGCTGCCTAACTTGTTTCATTTCAATCTCATCTCTACCCTCTCTAGTCTATTCCTTTATATAAAACATTTTTAATATTCATTTAAAAAATATTGTTTCCAAAATATCTTCCTCCCTCACCTACCCCTTATGAAGACAAGTAATATATCAGTTATAAATATGAAGTCATAGCATTGCTATTCCTAAAACTCAATTCTGAATATATCTCTCAAGTATTCAAGAAGCTTCAGTAGCTCCCTATTGCTTTTAGGATAAAAATACAAACTCCTCTGTTTGTAATTTAATAAGCCTCACAATCTGGCTCAAACCAATCTTTCCAAACTGATAAGCTATTATTGTATTCTCTTTGATACACTTTCTATTCTTTTTCTATCCCACTTCTATGTATTTGTATAAGCTATTTGTCCCCCATGTCTGGAATGTTTTCCCTTCTCACCTTTACCTAATTCAGGAGGCAGAAGAGGGAGGGTGAGGATTTGGCTCAAACAAACAAACAAAGGTTAAACAATTGTTTTTTCATGTAATTGAGGAAAAGAAATAAAATATTATTAAATACTCAAAAAGAACCCCTATTTCTCTTCAAAACTCAGTTCAAGTACCATCTCTTTATATCTCCAATTGTTGGTGCCTCCCCTGCCCCTTCCAAAATCACATCTTATTTATTTGATTTATATTCTGTATATACTTATCATTTGAACAAGTACCCATCCCTCCCCAAGAGAACATAAGCAATTTTTTTTATTTGTATCTCCAGAGCCTACTATAATGCTTGGCACATAGTAGGGAACTAATAAGTGCTTGTTAATTGACTGAAAGAGAAGCCCAGGCAGGGAAACCACCTAACCTTTCCAACACCTGGCACTATTTGTTTGGTTTTTGAACCATTGTGACACTCTATCATCCTTGGACCCCTGACACGTTACCTGGTATTCTCTTCAGTCACCAGGATCACATTGTAAAAGCCCAAAGCAGCAATGTTTTTGTGGAAAAGGGACTCCTAGGACACCAAAATGGGGTAGGGTGTGAGATGAAGATTCCTCTAGCTAGAGGCTTCCCTAGCCCCAAAGAAATATCCCACTCTCTTCCTCTCCATGCCACCCCAGGGAATGTGCTTCCACCCGGCCACATTCTAAGACCTGGTTTCATTGCCTCAGAGAGGTCTATTTGGAAATGATTGGAAATGTCCCATGCTTGGAAACAGTGGTTGTGTGTATGTGCATATGCCATAGGTTATGTCTGTCACAGACAACTCTACAGAGATAGCCCAGCATTCATGAATATTCCATACTCTACTTTCTTCTTGCCCAGAGGCAGCAAGGTGACACAGAGAGTGGAGTACTGGGCCTGGAGTCAAAAGACTTGAGTCTGAATACAGCCTCAGACCTTTACTAGCTATGTGGCCATGGACAAGTCACTTAACCTCTGTCTGCTTCAATTTTCAATATCCCCCCTTCCTCCCCAGGTTGTTGTAAAGTTCAAATGAGAAAATATTTGTAAATTGCTTAGCAGTGCCTAGCACAAAGCAGGCCCTTCACAAGTACTTGTTTCCTTCCCTCCTTCTTGGTTTTGGTTGTCGGTATTAAGCCTTTATTTTATAAACTTGGCCCTACCTTTTCTCAACCCTCAACTCCTGACCACAGTCTCCTGGATCACAGAAAATTTATATGTGATCAGTTTTACTGTAGCTTCATGAAGGGTTAGAAACAAGAATGACCACACGAAAAAATAGCTAGGTCCTCCATTTCCTAGAGCAACTGAGCATTTCTATCTCTCCCCACTTGTTATGCTTCCAATTCCTGCTAGCCCTTTCCCAAGGTATCCCACTACCTGTGGACCTGAAAAACTCTTACCCAGCTTTTAGGAGTACAGGTCTGGCAGCAGCGTCCCACAAAAGGACGATACTTCCCCAGGAATGGGGTGATGGTTTCCAGCTTCACCCCAAAGCCTTTGGGCCACATGCTGGCCTGGCAAAGGAAAATGAAAACAGAATTACATGCAAGGAGCCAACTGGTAAAAGGACAGCTCTGAGGTCTGGGAGGAAAACAAGGCAGGATTTCTGGTACCCTTGGCTTCCAATTTGACCTTTAACCAGGGCAGAGGGTTCCAAAGGAAAAGGGCCAAGGGTCCTTGGGTGGTGGAGGCCAATGAGGGGCACTGCAAAAGACTTGGGGGTGGGAGTAAAAGAGAACAACAGTAAATGAGAACTCCCATGCCCTAGCCCCATCTTCCCTTACTACATACCTCCTTATTACTCTGAGGTTTACTCCCCATGTGGCACCAACTTGGAGCTCCCTGATAAAGTCCTGGGAGTGGAGAAGGGTTGGAAATCCTAGGAAAGCTCCAGTCTCAAGAGGTCTGTCCTGGAGAGAGAGAAGGGGTAGAGCTGGGGTCATAGCTTTTACAGTACCTCAGGACAGGAAATGAAAAACCAAATCCTCCCCAGAATGACTCTCTCTCCATTATATCCTCTGTGCTATCAAAGCCCCTTTTCCAGAAGGAAATGGGACTTAGGGAGAGAATACAACAGAGCATTCCCCTACTCCTGAAGAGTCTAGGAGGATGATTAAGAGATATAGAGGATTCACTGGATGGAAAAGGGGGCCAAAACCCCAATCAGGGTAATAAATGGTCCTAGGGGGGGCAGGCTATTTGTCCAATGAAGAGAAAAACTCTAAAATATGTAGCACAAAAGGAGGGGGTAGAAAAGGAAGTAAAATAAGGGTGGGAATTAGGGGAATTGATTAAAAAACAAAACATTGGTGTAGAAGGAAACAGTGAAAGAAGAAAAGGCAGGACTAGGAGTAGAAATCAAAATGCTGGGAAATACACAGCTGGTAATCATAACTCTGAATGTGAATGGAATGAACTCACCTATAAAACGCAAGCAACTAGCAGAGTGGATTAGAATCCAAAACCCTACCATATACTGTCTACAAGAAACACACATGAGAAAGGTAGATACTGATAGGGTCAAAGTAAGAGGACAGAGTCAATTCTATTGGGCATCAACTGATGAAAAGAAGACAGGAGTCATAATCATGCTATCTAACAAAGCCAAAGAAAAAATAGATCTGATTAAAAGAGATAGGGAAGGTAATTAGATCCCAATAAAAGGCAGTATAGACAAGGAGGAAATATCAGTACTCAACATGTATGCACCAAATGGCATAGCATCCAAATTTCTAAAGGAGAAGCTAGTGGAGCTCAAGGAGGAAATAGATAGAAAAACTATACTAGTTGGAGACCTGAACCTTCCTCTATCAGAACTAGATAAATCAAAGCAAAAAATAAATATGAAAGAGGTAAGAGAAGTGAATGAAATCTTATAAAAATTAGAGTTAGTAGATATGTGGAGAAAAATAAAGACAAAAAGGAATACAACTTTTCAGCAGCACATGGTACATTCACAAAAATTGACCATGTATTAGGGCATAAAAACATTGGAAACAGTGCAAAAGAGCAGAAATAATAAATGCAACTTTATCAGACCACAATGCAATGAAAGTAATAATTAGTAAGGGTACATGGAGAGGCAAATCAAAAATTAATTGGAAATTAAATAATATGATTCTCCAAAATCAATTAAAGAACAAATCATAGAAATAATTAATAATTTCAATGAAGAAAATGACAATGATGAAACATCCTTTCAAAACCTATGGGATGCAGCCAAAGCAGTACTCAGGGGGAAATTTATATCCTTGAGTTCATATATTAACAAACTAGAGAGGACAGAGGTCAATGAATTGGGCATGCAAATTTAAAAACTAGAAAGTGAACAAATTAAAAATCCTCAGATGAAGACTAAACTAGAGGTCCTAAAAATCAAAGGAGAAATTAATAAAATTGAAAGTCACAGAGCTATTGATTTAATAAATGAGACTATAAGCTGGTACTTTGGAAAAACAATTAAAATAGACAAAGTACCGGTCAATCTAATTAAAAAAAAGGAAAGAAGAAAACCAAACTGACCATATCCAAGATAAAAAGGGAGACCTCACCTCTAATGAAGAGGAAATTAAGGCAATCATTAAAAAGTATTATGTCCAATTATATGGAGAAAAATATGGCAATCTAGGTGATATGGATGAATGTTTACAAAAATATAAATTGCCTAGACTAACAGAGGTAGGAACAGATTACCTAAGCAACCCCATAACAGAAAAAGAAATTGAACAAACCATCAAAAAACTCCCTAAGAAAAAAATCCTCAGGTCCAGATGGATTCAAAAATAAATTCTATCAAACATTCAAAGAACAAGTAATCCCAATATTATAGAAAATATTTGACAGAATAAGCAAAGAAGGAGTTCTACCAAATTCATTTTACGACACAAATATGGCACTGATACCCAAACCAGGAAGGTCAAAAACAGAGAAGAAAACTATAGACCAATCTCCTTAATGAATATAGATGCAAAAATCTTAAATAGGACACTAGCAAAAAGACTCCAGCAAGTGATCACGAAGGTTACTCACTATGACCAGGTAGGATTCATACCAGGAATGCAAGGATGGTTCAATATTAGGAAAACCATCCACATAATTGACCATATTAACAAGCAAACTGACAAAAATCACATGATCATCTCAATAGACGCAGAAACAGCCTTAGACAAAATACAACACCCATTCCTATTGAAAACACTAGAAAGTATAGGAATAGAAGGGCCTTTCCTTTAATAAACAGTATATATCTAAAACTATCAGCAAATATCATCTGCAATGGGGATAAACTAGAAGTCTTCCCAATGAGATCAGGAGTGAAACAAGGATGCCCATTATCACCTCTATTATAACATTATACTAGAAACACTAGCTATAGCAATTAGAGAAGGAAAAGAAATTGAAAGTATTAAAATTGGCAATGAAGAGACCAAGGTATCACTCTTTGAGTATGATATGATGGTCTACTTAAAGAGTCCTAAAGAATTAACCAAAAAACTAGTGGAAATAATCAACAACTTTAGCAAAGTTGCAGGATACAAAATAAACCCACATAAGTCATCAGCATTTCTATATATCTCCAACACATCTCAGCAGCAAGAATTAGAAGGAGAACTTCCATTTAAAATCACTCTAGACAATATAAAATACTTAGGAATCTATCTGCTGAGACAAACAGAGGAACTATATGAACACAACTACAAAACACTCTCCACACAACTAAAACTAGATCTAAACAATTGGAAAAACATTGATTGCTCATGAGCTAACATAATAAAAATTACAATCCTACCCAAATTAATTTATTTATTCAGTGCCGTACCCATTGAACTACCAAAAAACTTCTTTATGGAATTAGAAAAAAAAACATAACAAAGTTCATTTGGAAGAACAAAAGATCAAGGATATCCAGAGAAATCATGAAAAAAAAATGTGAAGGAAGGAGGACTTGCAGTCCCAGATCTCAAACTATAACTATAAAGCAGTGGTCATCAAAACCATTTGGTACTGTCTAAGAGATAAAGAGGAGGACCAGTGGAATAGACTTGGGGTAAGTGACCTCAGCAAGACAGTCTATGATAAACCCAAAGATCTCAGCTTTTGGGACTAAAATCCACTATTTGATAAAAACTGCTGGGAAAATTGGAAGACAGTATGGGAGAGATTAGGTTTGGATCAACATCTTACACCCTATGCCAAGATAAACTCAGAATGGGTGAATGACTTGAATATAAAGAAGGAAACTATAAGCAAATTAGATGAACATAAAACAGTATACATGTCAAATCTTTGGGAAAGGAAAGACTTTAAAACCAAGCAAGGGGTAGGAAAAAAATCACAAAATGTAAAATCAATAATTTTGATTACATCAAATTAAAAAGTTTTTGTACAAACAAAACCAATGCAACCAAAATTAGAAGGGAAGCAACCAATTGAAAAACAATCTTCATAACAAAAACCTCTGACAAAGTTCTAATTACTCAAATTTATAAAGAACTAAACCAATTGTACAAAAAAATCAAGGCATTCTCCAATTGATAAATGGGAAAGGGACATAAATAGGCAATTTTCAGTTAAAGGAACCAAAACTATTAATAAGCACATGAAAAAGTGTTCTAAATATCTTATAATCAGAGAGATGCAAATCAAAACAACTCTGAGGTATCACCTCACACCTAACAGATTGGCTAACATGACAGCAAAAGAAAGTAATGAATGCTGGAGGGGATGTGGTAAAGTTGGGATATTAATGCATTGCTGGTGGAATATTGAATTGATCCAACCATTCTGGAGGGCACTTTGGAACTATGCCAAAGGGTGTTAAAAGAAAAGACTGTCTTCCCTTTAATCCAGTCATAGCTCTGCTGGGTTTGTACCCTAAAAAGATAATAAGGAAACAGACTTGTACAAGAATATTCATAGTTGCGCTCTTTGTGATGGCAAAAAAATTGGAAAATGAGGGGATGCCCTTCAATTAGGGAATGGCTGAACAAATTGTGGTATATGTTGGTGCTCAACATACTCAAAGGAATAATAAACTGGAGGAATTCCATGGGAACTGGAACGACCTCCAGGAATTGATGTAGAATGAAAGGAGCAGAACCAGTAGAACATTATACACAGAGACCGATATACTATGGTACATTGGAATGTAATGGACTTCTCCATTAGTGGCAAAGCAGTGATCTGAACAACTTGGAGCAATCTATGAGAAAAAAACACTATCTGCATTCAGAGGAAAAACTGTGGGAGTAGAAACACAGAAGAAAAAATGATTGCTTCAATACATGTGCTGAGGGGATATGGTTGGGTATGCAGACTCTAAATGAACATCCTAATGCAAATACCAACAACATGGAAATAGGTTTTGATCAAGGACACATGTAATACCCAATGAAATTGCAGGTTGGCTGCGGAAGGGCAGGGAGAGGGGAGGGAGGGAAATAATATAATTCTGATAACCAAGGAATAATGTTCTAAATTGACTAAATAAATTAAATTAAAAAAATATATATATATATAGCATGAACCAACACCAATCCAGTCCTCAGGAGAGAACACCTACACTTTCAGCAGTTCCATATAAGTAGGAAAACTGGTTTCTCCCACCTATACTTTTTTCTATCCCTGGTCCACAGTGAGAGACACAAGGCCTGGCTGGTAGAACTGACCCAAGGGCTCAGACATGGGACCTGGAGGGAATAAAAGTAAGGGGATGGAAAGAGGGAACAGAATAAAGAAACTATCCTAGACTAGCTAGACAAATGACAGAACAGAGGAAAAAAGGTTAGGATCATTTCTCTCAGGAGGAAAAACCATCTAGGTCCTGTCCTCATCCCTTCTTTTATCTATGCCTCAGGGTGAGCAATAGATTAATTTATTCTTTAAATCAATAAACATTTTCTTAACATTTCTAAGGCAGGCAGTGAAAAGAATGCTAACTGGGGAACCAATCAATCAATTAATCCACAAACATTTTTAAATACTAATTGTGTACCATATACTGGCAAAAGCAAAACATATAAAACACACCCAAAACAGATGCAAGGTAACCTCTGGAGGGGTGGGGTGTATGAGGTGCTAGGAAGTTCAGGAAGGCTTGATTTGAGTCAAGGAGGGAACCAGGGATACCCAGAGTGGGATTCAAGACAGAATATATTCCAAGCATGGGGTACAGTCAGTGCAAAGGCTGAGATGGGAGATAGTTAGCTTTCACGTGTGAGAACCAAGGAGAGTTTGGCTGGACCAACGAGTACAGTAGAAATGTGTGAAATGGCTGGAAACACCAAGTGAGGCTAGGCTGTGAAAAGCTTTAAATGACAAATATAGGAATTCATATTTGATCTTGGAGGAAAGAGGGAGCTGCTATTTACTGAGTAAGGAACTGAGATGTCATGGTGTTTGAGAATTATCATGCATTCTGAAGTCCCCTAGTAAGTAGGAAGGAATTGAACTGGAGAGGACTGCTATAAACTAGCTACTGAACTCATTAAGAAAGGAGCTGGTAGGTAAGTGGCAACAGGATTTAGACTGTATAAAAGATTTGAATGGTGAACTTCAAAGGAAGAGAAATTTGCTTGAGGGTGGAGGGAAGTGTAGTAACAGCAGTGTAAACAAAGTATATTCTAACTCCCACCCCAACCTGGTTATAGCCCTGGCACTGACTAGACTTATCTTTGCTTGAGAAAATAATTTCATTTCAGTCTTAGTTTCTCTCTCTGTAAAATGGAAGATTAGACTAGATGCTCTCTTATGTTCCTTCTATCTCTAACATTCAGTGGTTTGGGGTGCCTACCACTGTACCAGATGGGGTATTTTACATTTATTGCAGAGGCACTGTCAAAATGCACATATCCTAATTGGAGAGACAAGAAAGTCTTTTCCAGGCTCCTCAATTCTCCCCTTTATCTCAAACCTCCTCTAACTAAACTAATCCAAGTATTCAAGCATGAGCTCTCCTGTCTTCTTCTCCAGCTCAAAATATGAAAATAAGATGTCAAAGCTGAAAAACTGAGGTTTGGAAGTATGTTTCCCTGCAATGGGCCCCTATTGTTCATCATTATTATTAATAGCAAGAGTAGCTTGCATTTATACAAGCATTTATATTTGCAAAGTGCTTTACATAGGTTAATCATTTGTTCTTCATAATAACTCTTTGAAGGAAGTGCTATTATTTTCCCCATTTTACAGATGATACTTCCCAATTCCAATTATTCTACACAGCTATTTAGAAGACAAAATCCAGATTCTTTGGACTGACATTCAAGGATCTCTATAATCTAGTCCTTAAAATATTTTTCCTATTTTTTTCTTCCTCCATTACCTTATATGATCTAGTCTGGCTAACTTAAAGCTACCCAATATGTCCTACTCATTCTTCTCCCAGTAATTTTATATGTAACATTCCCCAGCATGGAATGCTCTCCCCCTCTTTTTCCTATCCAAATCCTACCCCACAGGCCTAGAAAGGCCTATCAAGCCTTCCTTAATCCTTTTCTTTCATCTCTCAATTCCACCCACGAGTACTTATCATCTCTACCACTTCTTACTGTATTATTAGGTATCTTTCAATGTGCTTATGTTCATCCCCCAACCAAGCTGAAAGCTCCTTGTCTGGACTCCCAACAGTCCAACAGAGTGATGCCTTAACCTTACCACTGTACCAGGTGGGGTATCTTACATACTCAATAAATTCAATAAGGTTTTTACTGCCTATCCCTCAAAAGATCTCCCCCAAACTTACTTACAAAATAATTTACACATTTCAACCTCCACTAAACCCCTCTCTCATCTTTTTTCTCACTACTTCCCTAGTTCAATGTTTGATGAACTGAATTGAATCAAATATTTGCTTGCTAAAACCAAAACCCTTGTACAACTAATCTAACCAAGCTCATTTCCTCCCTGCTCCTTCCCACCTTTCCTAGACTGAATCCCTCTACCTTATGAAGAACCTGGACAATGCCGGATAAAGGAGCAAAGTACACTCCTCTGAGTAGGGGGCAGGGCTGTCACATTGCAGGGGAAACTATCAGGCTTCAGATAGCCTGCTCCTAATGCCTTCCCCACTTCTTAAAAGGCATTCAAACACCAATTAGGTGCCTACTATACTCTAAGCACAGGGGCAGATACAAAGTTTACATAAGCCAGATTTCCTGTCATCAAGCAGCAGTGAATCAAGGATAAAACATAAACTCAGGTGAAACAAGATAATTGCATAATGGAGGTAGAAGAACAGAGTAGAGTCCTATGAGAACTCCAAGGGGAAACACTACTTCTCAGGGGATCGATCAGGGAAAGGTTCCTGGTGGAGGTGGCATCTGAGTGGGGCTTTAAAGATGCAACAGGAATTCAACTGGTAAAGCAGGGAGCAGGGAGGAATGGAGAATAGACATAACAAAGGCAGAGAAGCAGGGCAAGTTCAAAAGACAATGTCTAGATTGAATGGGGGCACAGAACATGCATAAGAGTAAGTTTGGAAAGGTAGTCTGGTGTTCGATTTTGGAAGGCCTTGAATATTACATCATGGAAAAGAAGTAGAACTTTACTCAATAGGTAAGGAGAGCTAATTGAGTTTTTTTAAAAGAGTTATACATAAGAAAGATAATTAATCATCAGTGTGAAGGATAGGATAGAAAGCATTATAGCAAAATTTCTACTTTTTAAGACTCAATACTGTATATTGGTTGGCTCCAAGTTAGAAGAGCAGCAAGGGCAAGGCAATGGGGGTTAAGTGCCCATAGTCACACAGTTGGGAAATGTCTGAGGTCATATTTGAACCCAGGCCCTGTCATCTCTAGGCCTGGCTCTCAACCCAACTAGTCACCTAGCTGACCTCCAAATTTCCATATTGAATTATAGAAATCTGGTTATAGCAGAAGACTGTCATGCCTGTATGTAAGTTGAATCCCTGGATAAGCCAGTCAGGGTTCTCACACTGAGGAAGAAAAAAAAACCTCGCTTCCTTAGTAACAGATCCTTTCTCTCCACCTTCACCACTCTTCATCCTTATAACATGGGAATGAACCTACTCAACGGAAGGAACTAATTCCCTCAATGTCTCATTTGGACAAATGAATAACGTAAAATATTTTATTGATTTCGGGTCTGGAACATTTCCCTCATATTAAATGCCCTTCTTTCTTTACTCCCAATTCATTAAATGAAGAATATTTATATTAAAAACCATTCTCCCAAGGCAAGAAGAACAGCCCTTGACCTGGAACCATAGACCAACCTCCATGAGTCTGTCCTTATACTAATCCCTAAATGGGTCTATACCCCAGAATTAATGGGGTGGGAAACCCTCTATCCTTTTTTGCCACTATTCATACCAAGGGTACTCAGATTCTTCCAAATCCTCTAGCCTAGGTAGGGACAAAAGTTACACTAGAATGGCATCCTAGTAGAGTGGAAAGAGCACAGGAAATGGAGTCAAGTATATGGGTTTAAATTCCAATTCTGTTACTTAATATCTGTATGCCATTGAACAAATCATCCCCTTCTTTGGGCCATTTTCTTCATTTGTTAAAAGCTAGAGTTAGATTAAATAATGTCCAAAATCAGATTAGAAAAGGTTAGTAAAAAGTTAAAAAGATGCTTAAGACTGTCAAACTCTCCTTCCATTTAACTCTAACTTTGCTTTGGGACAGCACATAAGCAGCTCTAAGATTGTGGCCTCAGGATGGATGATCTGGTCAAAGGCCAGATTTGGAGTCAAGAAGACAACAGGTTCATATTCTACCTGTAATATTAACTGGCTGTGTTACCATCAGCAAATCACTTAATTTCCCTGGGCATCAATATCCTTACCTACAAATAGAAATAAAACCTATAGCACCTTCCTCCCAGAAATCTAAGCAGTCTCAAATGAGTTAATCCATGCAAAGGACTATGTAAAGCTTAAAGCATTATTTTTTAAAAAGGCAGCTATTTTTACTATTATTGCCTCAAACATCATCACACTCCCTTGAGGTCCAGAGAAGAGTCTTTTAATAATTTCTACATCTCTCTCTCTAGGTCATTTGGGGCAATGAAGTTGAAGGCTTTAAGGAGACAGAGGCAAGTTGGCAGTAGAGAAGAAAAAGTCAAAGCATTGGAATCTTATTAGAAACCTGGCTCTGATGTTTAATAAATATATGGTCTTGGAGAGGTTAAATCACTTAGATTCTCTGGGTCAGTGTCCTCATCTATAAAATAGGAAATACTCATGCTATTTACATTTCTCTAGGTTTGTTTCCTCATCTATAAAATGGGGAACATTTGTACTATCTACTTTCTCTAGGAGTTTCCTCATCTATAAAATAGGAAATATTTATGCTATCTACATTTCTCTAGGCTTGTTTCCTCATCTATAAAATGGGGAATATTTGTGCTATCTACATTTCTCTAGGTTTTTCCTCATCTATAAAATAGGGAATATTTGTGCTATCTACATTTCTCCAAGTTTGTTTCCTCATCTATAAAATGGGGAACATTTGAGCTATCTACATTTCTCTAGGCTTGTTTCCTCATCTATAAAATAGGGAACATTTGTGCTATCTACATTTCTTTAGGTCTGCTTCTTCATAAAAAAAGGTAATATTTGTGCTCTCCATATTTCTGGTTCTGTTTCCTCATCTGTGCTATGTAAATTTGAGCCATTAGTAATATTTTTTGAAGCAGCCAAGATTCTTAGGTTTGGAAGAACCAGATCTAGGCATTCTCCTTTGGTTGAGGGACAAAGAGGCAAGAAAGAAAAAAGGAAAGATGAATACAAAAGCAAGGTCATTTCCTTCCAAGCCCCAGAAAGCTGGATCAATTGCCCCAACAGTAGCCCCACTTCGATTCCCTCAGCGTCCGGGCAAATCAACTCACGAGCCAGCCTGCTAGCTGGTCCGGGTTGGGTTTTCCTAGCCAGGCAAAGCAGGGTAGGGGTATCCTCCCTAGCACATTTCTCCGAGTGGGACCCGGATTCCATTAAAATTCATTCGAACTTCCTCCGGGTGTGTGTGTGTGTGGGGAATCCTAGAATAGTAAAAGTCGGGAGAGGGCTTCACTAACTTACTCAGTATGAGTGGAAGCTCTCTGAGGGCAAGCCCCTGTGTTCCCCAGTGCCTCTGTGTGCCCAAACCTAGCGCAGGGTCTGAACCCCAGTGGAAGCCCTGGGGGCCCCTTTAATGCCGCCCCCTCACCATGTCCCCGGGGCCCCAAGCTCACCTGCCCCAGCTCTTGCCTCCCCACCCAGAACAAAGCGGTGCCCGCAGGAAGGAGGCTGAAAGTGAGGCTGGAGGGGAGGCACATGCTGACTGACAGTTGAAGCAGCCAATGGGCATTCGAGTTTCCAACTCCACCCTGCCCTTCTCTGGGCTCAAGAGGAGTACCCACCCCACCCACCTGTGGACTGGTGGAGAAGAAAGAGGAGAGAGGAAAGAAGATAGGGGAGAGTAGTAGGTAGGGGAGAAAGGGGGGAGGGGAAAGAAGAAAGGAAAAGGAGTAGAGGAGGGGAGAGGAGTTGTAGAAGAAGGGGAGGGAGATATGAGGGAGGAGAAGAGGAGATGAGGAAAGGAAGGAAAAAGGATTGGAGAGGAGAAGGGGAGGGGGCGGAGTTGTAGGAGGACTAGAGGTAGGGAGATGGAGGGCGGGGACAGGAAGTACACACCCTAAGCAGTGAATGGACTTGGTTGGAACAGTTATGAGCTTGTATCTCCTTCTCCCAAGCATGGCTGCTGGCGAAGCGAGAAGGCTTGAGTTGAGGACCAAAGAGAATACAGGAGAGCATCCCAGTTATGGTGCAGAGAGTAAACTAGCACAATGTGGGATATCTGGAACATAACAGGGAGAGGGCTATATCTTGAGTAACCTACTTCCTATTCCCACAGCTTTAGGTGGCGGCTGGGGGTATGGCAAAGTTTCTATATATGCCAAAATATTCCTAGCAAAAATTTTAATAGTAGTGAAACTATTATGTGGACACACATGCAACTGGGAACAAAGTGAATGACTTATTGAATAGGAAATAGGTGAATAAATTGTGGTATATGATCATAGCTACTCTTTATAGAATGCTTTAAGGTTTGCAAAGCACTTTATGTATGATCTCATTAGAGCCTCACAAATAACCTTGTAAGGTAGATTTCATTACCTCCATTTTACAGGTGAGGAAAATAAGTCTGTGAGAGGTTAAGGGACTTACACCTACCTAGTAAGTGTCTGAAACTGGATTTTGCATTTTGGATTGAATGCAGTTATTCCTGGCTTCACTTTTATTCATCATACCCTCTGGAATATTAGCTTACCTTAAGAAACAAAAAATATGGGCAATTCAGAGAAACTTGGGAAGACATATGGATGTAGAGAAAAGGAAGTAGAACCAAGAAACTAAGATAAACAATCACCATAATAATGAAGTGAAAAATACATAAAAAGATATTAAACTTTCTTATTTGTATAATAACCAATCTTGATTCCAAGGGACTAATGATGAAACTTACTTCTCCGGTGAGTGGAAAGGTGCTATGTTATGAGTACAGAAATTTTGATATGTTATTAGATATGGTTGATATTTTGCTTAAATATTTTTCTTTGATACAAGAGAGTGTTTTTATATTTGGAGATGGATATTGGAGTGACAGTAACATAACCAAAAAAAGAAAAAAGCATCTCTAAAACATTTTTAAAAATAAAATAAGGAGAGGTCTTATAATTATATTGGCTTTTCTTCTCATTTCCTGTTCTAGTTTCTTTCTTTGCCCTAGTCTTTATTGATGCTTTTTTTTAAACCTCACTCAAGAAAGCAGTCAATGTTTTATATGATATCATTAGACTTTTTTCTCTTAATGCCCTGCTAGGAGGGGGAGAGGCCATGATAAGGAATATTCAGAGCCCTTCTTGAAAAAGGATTTTGATTTTTTTTCTGGCCTAGGAAATCATGCATTTCTGTTTCTAAAAAACTTTCTTCTTTTCATAGGAAAGAAAAAGCAAACTAACAACCAAAAAGCCAAACCAAACTAAACAAAAAATTCAAAAGTACCCTCTTGGGAGGGAGAGGGGAAAGTGTTCTTGGTGTTCTTGGCACAAATGGCTTGGAATCAGACAGGCTTGGTGAAAAGACCAGCTTGGGGCACCCAGTCATTGGAAGAAAGAGTTTATGTGTAAATCTATATAATCATTTGCCTGAAAGGTACTTAACTAGGAGTAATATTCATCCTTCACTAAGGAAGCAGCAGGAAACTGAGTGGTCAAATACTCAGGACAAAAAACCCTTTGGGGACCAGCCTCTGTTGCCCAGAATTTTCAAGTACTTAACACTCAGGACTGGTTGGCCCTTCCAGACCTGCTGGGGAGCAGGTGGGTGGCTTCAAGAATTGTCCTGCCTACTCACAGCTCCCCAACCCCTCAGAAGGAGGCAATAGCTAGTGTTGGGCAGGGCCCTCCACAGGACCATGGTTAAAGAAGTGTTCATTAAGAGCGGTCAGGGTACCTCCTTCCTTTGTGCCACCCCCACAGCAATTCCCCCTTTCCTCCCAGTTTCAGGCCAATTTACCAGCCTGATATTCCTAGCCTCCTTCCTTACATAAATTCTGTCCAGAATTAGGAGAGTAGTGGTGTCGTATTTTTTTAATGTAATATGCAACTGTAATAAGAATTTCTTGTAATTTGTGGCTGTGTAGGACACAGAACTCCGAGAAGCATTCTGCCCAGATTTTGAGGGAATAGATTTTTGGGGAGTAGGGGGAGACTATTTTTTGCCAGTGCCTATGCTCCTAGCTGTCTGACTCAGGAACAAGAAGCAGGAAATCTGAGTTAGCAACAACCACAGAAACCAGGGAAATATAATTTACTGTATAGAATCAGAGTTGCAGTGTAAGGAGGTTTCTCTGGGCATGCCCAGATCATCCAAAGTGGGAGTGGAAATATCTTCTCCCCACTCCCCCTGACCTTTAAGCCTGACTCTGACAATTAGGCCTGGGGTCTCTGATGTTGTTTGTCCTTAGTGGTTTCAGGGGTGATAGCCACCAGACCAGGGTTTCAAGCCCTGGATTCAAGCCCTGGAGCCAGGATTTCAGGTGGGATGTTATAGCCAGTTAGCCTGGCAGGGATGCCCTGAGAAGCCACAGTGCCTGGGCCGTGAGCCCAAGGTCAGCTTTGGACTTGGTCCTGGGACTATGTGCTCTATAGGAACTGAGCTAACCATGAGCCTAATCTTCCCTTGTGTATTGCATCAGACTGTATGTATCGGGAATAAGGGGATTAAGTTCATCGCTTAGTTCAATTCCTATAGAGCACACAGTCCCAATTCCAAGGCCAAAACCTTTCTCAGGCTTATATCCCTGGCACTGGCTGCAACATCTCTCAGGTCCCTTCCAACTCAATCATGCTGTCATGATAAAGTTGGAAGGGACTTTAGCAATCAGCTAGTTATCATTCATTTATTTTTCAACCCAACATCCAGGACCAATGGTCTAACAAAGGATATTTTTGGTTATTTGATTTATGAGGATAGCAGGTCAGGAAACTGGAACTGTTTAGGAAATCAAGAGATTTGCTCACCACTGTCAAACATAAAAAACTCACCCCTCAAATATAGAAGAGTCCTGGTTTAGTTTAAAAAAATATTTATTAAAAGAGAAAGCATTCAACATGTACACCAGGGAATATGCAGAATGAAGCTCCTCAATGTGAGGGGGTAGGAACAATTCTTGTCTGCAAACCACAAGGGCTGGTTTGGAGAAGAGTTGAGGTTGGAGAATGGTCATTCTCTTACAAGGACAAGTGGAACCTGAAGCAGGATGTTTTAGGATGTTTGGAAGCAATGGATGACCCCAAGGCTGGTTTAAGCTGGCATAGGCTGCTTCAGGTAGAGTCTATGATGGATAGCTTAGCAAGGTCAGCCAGTGAATGCTATGAAGGCTTCTGGAAGTAAGCAAGACTTCTGGCTCCCTGCAGGCTTCCAATTGGTTCTTCCCTAAAAACAGACTTAGTGTCCAGTGCATTTGTATAGTAAGGTAACTTGTGGAAAACAGACATATTATTTTCAGGAGTATTTTGTCAGGCCAAAGCTCTTTTCATTTTCTCTATGAGGAAGGTGAAGCCAAACAGTGGTGAAGTTACTTATTGAAAGTCATCCAAAAAGTTAGTGAAGAGCTAGAACTAGAGGCTTGAGCTGAGCTTTCCCTATTCTATGACTTTTTATGTTGCTCTGGATAGTGTTACTCATCATTCTGGATCAACTTTAGATTGGGGAGGGAGTATGGTTCAGTTCAAACATTGAAAGCTTAATAATAATAATAATAATAATGACAATAACTGATATTTATAGAGCACTTTAAGTTTTATAAAATACTGACATTATCTCATTTAATTCTCACAACTGCCTCCATGAGTTAGGTACCTCAGGTACCTATTTCTCTTTTATTATTCTCACTTTACAGAGAGAGAAACTGAGGCAGAAAGAGGTCTATGGCCAGAGTTCAAATTCAGTCTCAAACACTTCCTTGTTTGTATGACCCTGGGCAAGTCACTTAACCTCTGTTTGCCTCTGTTTCCTCATATGTAAAATGGAATTAATGATAGTACTTACCTCCCAGGGTTGTTCTGAGGATGATGAGATAATATTTATAAAGTATTTAACAATGCCTGATGCATAGTGAATTCCATTTAAATGTTAGCTGTTATTATTGTTGTTGTCTAACCTTTTTCCTTTTACAAAGGAAGAAACTAAGATACAGAGAAGTATAGTAATTAACTCCTGGTTAATGAGTTAATGGCAAACTAAGAATTAGAACTCTCAGTTTCTTGACTCATTTGCCAAATGTTCTTGAATATCATGTAAGACATGCCAGGTTAATTTTTGTGTATCTTGCTTGATTAAACACTGTACTGTCCATTTATGCTTAGTCTGAAGGGTGCTGCTCATACAGTATGGCCATCTGCTTGCCACCAGGAATAAAGGGAAATTTGTTCATGATGTTTCCTTTATTTCACTAAATACCTCTGATTTCCTACCAATTTGTTTTCATAGAAGCATCAGTACAATTCTGGACTCACCCAGGATCCCATCTCAAGGTAGCTGTGAAGTTGGCAGACAAAAGAAGTAGCTCCCTCTGCCCCATTCTTTCATTTGCCCCTCAAGCTTTGCCCAACAAAAAAACTAATGTCAATAGGTCAGTTAGTCAATCAACTCATCAATCCATGCTTTTTTGAGGAACTGGTCTGTATAAAGCACAGAACTAAGCTTGAGGAGGAAATAATGAAATGTGAAGAGATAAGGCATGAAGTTTGCAAAGGTGACTGACAATTCAAGGGCAAAATGAATAGTCCAGATTTCAAGGATTCTTGGAGTTCAGAAGTCAATTCCTTGTGGGCTGAAGTGCTTGAGGAAGTGTTCCATGGTGAAAAAATTTTTTTCTAAGACCTTGAAAGATAATAGAATCCAGATAATCAAAAAGGTGCAGGGAGGGCATCCCAAACATCAGACAAGTAGGATCTCTTCTTCCTCTTCCTCTTTTTCTTTTTTTTCTTCTCCTTCTCCTTCTCCTTCTCCTCCTTTTCCTTCTCCTTCTCCTTTTCTTCTTCTCCTTTCTCCTTCTCCTTGTCCTCCTCGTCCTCCTCATCCTTCTTCTTCTTCTTCTTCTTCTTCTTCTTCTTCTTCTTCTTCTTCTTCTTCTTCTTCTTCTTCTTCTTCTTCTTCTTCTTCTTCTTCTTCTTCTTCTTCTTCTTCTTCTTCTTCTTCTTTTCTTCTTCTTCTTCTTCTTCTTTTCTTCTTCTTCTTCTTCTTCTTCTTCTTTTCTTCTTCTTCTTCTTCTTCTTCTTCTTCTTCTTCTTCTTCTTCTTCTTCTTCTTCTTCTTCTTCTTCTTCTCCTCCTTCTCCTTCTCCTTCTCCTTCTTCTTCTTCTCCTCCTTCTCCTCCTCCTCCTCCTTCTCTTCCCCCTCCTCCTTCTCCTCCCCATTACTCCCTTCATCACCATTATAGGAAATGAGCTGGAGAAAGAAATGTTAAATCACTCCAGTTTCTTTGCCAGGAATACTTCAATCAATGTCAAACTCAAATAGAACCTAGGATCATTGAATCATACATAAGAATCCTGAAGGGCTGTATTGTGATGGGGGGGACGACCACAGACTAATAATATTTATTTTTTCTTGTATTTTTATTTATTTTGTTAAATATTTCCCAGTTATATTTTAATCTGGCTCTCTAGAGTTTTTACCCAGTGGGCTGAGTGTTTGACACTTCTGTACTAGATGACCTTAAAAGATGGTTCTACCTTCAAATCTATGATAGTCTAGGAAAGTGCCTGAAATTCCATCATCAAAGAGTCATTTTTATGACTCTTAAGGACTTTCTTCTCTTCTAGTATTCTTCCTTCCAAGTTGTTCGACTCTTCATAGTCCCTTTTGGGGTCTTCTTGGCAAAGATACTGAAATGGTTTGCCATTTCCTTCTCCAGCTCATTTTACAGATGAGGAAACTGGGGCAAACAGTGTTCAGTGATTGCCCAGGGTCATACAGCTAATAAGTATCTGAGGCCAGATTGGAACTCAGGGAAGATGAGGCTTTCTGACTCCATGCCCAGCATTCTATCCACTAAACCTTGGGTAGTACCTAGAATAAAAGTAAGATCCTGGGAAAATAGGGCACAGAGGTCAGGAGAGAAGGCCCTAAATTTCCCCTCCTTCACAGTTTTGCCCAGGCTAGTTCTGCCCTACTAAACTTCTCTTAAATCCCTTTATCTTTCTAAATCACCAGTGACCAGTCCATACTTCTCTAGCCTCTACCTACAGTCAAAGATGCCTTTGAACAGATTCCGTCTCAATCAAGCAGGCTGCTACAAGCTCCTTTTCTCCCAACCTCTTGCCCTCCAATGACTACCTCAATTCTAGGTTCTCAGAGACCCCTCAGAGATGTCCCCACCTGCCCCATTCTTGAGAGGCCCCTCACAGCCTCCCTTGCCATTTCTAATAGGCTGCATTGCATTTACTGACAACAGCAAAGACTCTTCCACCCTCCAGCCCCCCAGATGGTTCTCCCCACTTTGAATCAGCAGTCAGTGATTCAGAAAATAGCAGTGCTCTAATCTGTTAATTAAAAGGTTCAATAGGAGTCTCTTAATTGAAAGTTCAGCCCCCTCCTTAATACCTCTGCTGGCCTTTTGGAAGCTTGTTGGCAGGGCTTGCCCAATGACATTCTCTTCCCTTCCTCCCCTCCCCCGGGCTCTTGCTTCCTGCTTCTTTGACAGTGTTTTCTTCTCTCTGCGTCTAATGGTACATTTGTTCCCTGGCTCTATTTTATATGTGGTTTTTTCAGAGATCTGCTTATTACAAGGAGCCCTGAGTGGTTGGGAGTTACTCCCCCACACCCCTCCCTTCAAGTTTTCTTTTTTTCCCCAAATCTACCACATTTCCAGCAGCAAATATTTGCCCTAAAAAGTTACCAGTAGTCATGGCCCTATGGAGTTTAATTATTGGAATCCTCTCCACTGGCTATCTAGGGAAACTGAGGCAGGGAGGAGGAAATGGATCTGATTCAACTAAGAGATAGCAAGACCTGGAGTCCAATGCAAGCCATCACTCTTGCTAGTTGTATAGCCATGACCACACCATTATATCTCTGAATTTCAGATTCGTTGTCAGCAAAATAGGGATAATAACCTCTACAATGTCTTACTCCTGGGGTTGTTGTGGGGAAAGCTTTTTGTAAACTTGAAGGGTTATGACGTGGGAATCACTCTTGCTGCTCAGCTCCTTAGAACATCCTTTCTCTCATCCAGCAAGTCTTCTTGGTCCTGATGCTTCCAGAAAGATTGGAATTTGAAACCAAACCTAGGGCTGAGATGAGTGCCTAGGCCTTTGTACTCTCACCAGAGGAAACCTCTGCTAACCTTGCTAAGCCTCTAGAGATTCTCCAAATGTCAGGTGATAAAACTAGGTATCTTCCCCCCATGGAACTCACCACCACCTCACAGAGACAGCTAGAGTTTGACCATTTTGAAGAGGACCAATGACATCACAGGGTATTGTTCTGACCTGTGCTTGAATTGGATTTAAGTGAGGCAGAGTTAAACAAAGTCATCAGTCTTATTCTTCCAGAGTCATCCAAGTCCAACGGCAAGACAGAAGTCAGGATGACTGTTGATGAATTCAGTGGATAACCTTGGTGTCTTGGACATGCTTATCAAAGTTGCTTGAGCTGCCTTCATGACTGTTGGAACGGATTGTTCTTATCCCTCCATTCAGCCAGAAGTCTTCACATGCTTGGGGTAAACATCCCTACACTTACCAATGGGGTTGTGGTTGACTGGTTACCTTCAGTTCTGGTTTAGCCAGTTGACTGGGGTGTAGCCGACATGCTACAGCTTCTTGGGGCCACAGGTGGACCCCAAAGGTGGATGAACAATCCTGCAAAGGGCTCAGCAAGCCCTCACAGCAGAGGTGCTGTCCCTCCTTGAACATCCATAAATCTCAACACAGAGACAGTATTCCATTATAGAATGAATACTGGAGAGCAAATCAGAAGACCAGCATTTCTTAGAATCACAGAATTTCAGAAAACACTCTGATCATTTTTAAAATATTTACTGTACCCTAACCATACCTTTTCCCTCTCTTGTATTTGTAAGTGATTTTTTTTAACCCAAGTGTGACTCTATATTTATTCCCATTATATTTCGGGGGAGTTATGATGGATAAAGAGATGGCCTTGGAACCAAGTCAACCTGGATTCAAATCTTGCTACTCTCATGTTAGATATTAGCTAGTCTGTTATGAAGCATTTATTAAGTGCCTACTACATGCTAGGCATTGTGCTAAGTGCCAGGATTCAAAGAAAGGCAAGACAAGTCCTTGCCTTTGAGTGGCTCACAATCTAATTGGGGACACCACATATAAACAACCATGTATGAACAAGCTATATACAGGATAAATAGGAAATAGTAGAGGGAAAGTGCAAGAATTAAAAAAGGATTGGGAAAGGCTTCTAATAGGAAGTGGGATTTTAGCTGAGATATGAAGGAAGTCTGGGAAGCCAGAAGGCTGAGCTAGGTAAAGCTTTCTATGCATAGGGGACAGCCAGAGAAAATGCCCAGCCTGGAGAAATGGAATGTCTTGTTGGAGAAATGGTAAAGAAGCCAGTATCTCTATACTGAAGAGTACACATAAGGGTGTAAAGTTTAAGAAGGCTGGAAAGACAGAGAGATTGTAGGTTAGAGGGCCTTGAACAATAGACAATAGTAGAGGTAAAAGGAACATTGGAGTTTATTGAGTAGGGAGGTGACATAGTAGGACCCATGCTTTTAGTGGCTGAATGGACTATGGCTTGGAGCATGGAGACGGGAAGTGGGCAGATCCATCAGCAGAGTACTGCAATAGTTTAGAGATGATATGAGGGGAGTCTGCCCCTGAATGATGATGGTATTATCAGAGGATAAAAGGGGGTCTTATTTGACTGATGTTATAAAGATAAAGTCAACAGGACTTGGTGACAGATTGGA
Source organism: Monodelphis domestica (assembly GCF_027887165.1). Taxonomy (NCBI): domain Eukaryota; kingdom Metazoa; phylum Chordata; class Mammalia; order Didelphimorphia; family Didelphidae; genus Monodelphis; species Monodelphis domestica. The sequence continues at coordinate 599,966,791 of NC_077227.1, read as the reverse complement.
TTTGAAGGGTGAGAAATAATAAAGAGTCAAGGATGACATCTAGGTGGGACTGGGAGAATGGTGGTAAAATGGGAGAGCATTTGTGTGACTCCAGGCCAGCCATTAATTAGCTACTCAGAATTTATGGGAAATTGTCTAAAACTAAAAATTGCAGTGTGCATTGATTGAGGAAATCTCTTCATGCAGGGTTCTCTTTAACAATGAAATCACAAGTCTAAACTCTAGAACTAAATTTCATCTTACTAAATTCAGCATAATATTCTGACTTGTACAGACCTTTTTAAATCCTGTCAGCTAATGGGCTAGGATGAGCAAGAAGGCCAGAGCCAAAGGATTTCAGAATCCAAAGGGAAAGATTAATCTACATAGGACATGTAGGATGATAGGTTCTACCCCTTGCCACAAGTCACATGTGTGATTTACACACTTAAGTACACTTAACTTCCTTATTCCTCAGTTTCACCTATGTTATGTGAGAAAGCTCTGGTTTCCTATAAGCTCCAGTTAAAATCCCACCTTCACCTGAAATCCCTTCCCAAACCCCCTTAATTCTGGAGCCTTCCCTCTGTTGATTATAACTTTTGATTTATCCTGTCTGTAGCTTGCTTGCACTTAATGGTCCGCAGGTTGTCTGGATGACAGAGACTGCCTTTTGCCTCTCTTTGTTGTTTAATGAACAATGTTTTCATTATGTAATGAACATTAAAGGAGAGCTGTTTGAGCATTAGTCAGATTTTAGCTCCTTATTCCCTCCCAAATTGTGTTTGAAGATTTGCCCCCAAATTCCAAGCCCTGATCACATACATTTTCATAATTCTTCACTGAGGATGTATTGATGTTCCATGGCAGGACATCAGGCACATACAAACCATGTTTCCAGATTTTGGAAAGCTGATTTGTGCCTGATCTCTGCCTCTGAACAAACTAGCATCAAACTTGGTTTAAAATATATTTTTTTAGGTGCAGCTCACATGGAATTTGCATGAATGGAATGTCCTTGTCATCCCTTATCTCTGCCACATACACATACATACACTTATTCATACATGTTGGTTTGTAAGATGGATGAGGGTATGTACCCTAGCTACCTTATACTTACAGAATTTGGAACTAGAAGGGACCTTGAAGGTCATCTAATGTACTCCCTCATTTTATGGGTGAGTAAACTGAGACCTGTCAAAGGTAAGTGACTACTAGCCCACAGTCTCACTTCTAGTGGATAAGCAGAAAGTTTTTCAAAACTATAATTGTCAGCTTTAGGGCAGAAGGCACAATAGCAAAACACCATATTCTAGGTCAGCTCAAATTCTGGAGTTTTAGGCTAATAAGTATAGAGTTATGGATAATCCTGGGGTAGCTAGGTAATATAGAAGATATAGGGTACTGAGCCTGGAGTCAGGAAGACTAGAGTTCAAATATGGCCTCAGACACTTGCTAGCTTTGTGATCCTGGTGTAAAAATGGAGATTCTGAACCCTAGACTTCATTCCCCAGAAGTCCTTGGTATTTCCCAGAATTCCCTTTAATCTCTCCTGAGTTTCCACATTGGCGAGATCACAATTGATATTTAACTAGCAGTAATGCCTCCCATGCTCTCTTCCTTTGCAAATGATGCAGCAAGTATAGTGGGAATTTTAAATGGGTTAATCAGCCATGGGCATGTGGTTTTTTATTTTGTATCCTCTTTATTCCTTGATTTCTAATGATCCTTAATAAACCTCATAAAATATAATATTTTATTATTAGAGATATAATTTAATTTTTACACTGGCTGATAAGGTTTGTGAGAAATTGTGAGAGACTGTGGGAAAGTTGCTTGTTTGGAATCCTCTCCGTTCTTCCCTGTGCCTGGCAGGTAACGTCATGAATTCCTATGAATCTGCCCAATTATTGGTTCCTGCTGTTGCTGGGTGGTAACATCATATCTTCCTGTGTGTCTTAACCTATATATGCTTTGTGTGAAACCAATAAAGCTTTTTCGCTATGCATTTTCATATAGCATCCATTCGTTACTCTTCATTTCATTACCCCAAGTGAGGTCACACAGGGCTGGCCGACCCTGGTGATGAGCCTTACAAAAATGGTGTCCGGATTTAGGGACATAATGCCTCGTAACCCCGATTCCTTTGCTGGTCATAGGATGACAAAGAGTTAACAGCCTCTGCCGTGAGACTGCAGCTCGGGTGGGCAGGGGATCGAACAGAGATAAGTGCGCTGCATTGGCGTGCCTCCTCTGTTCCCCAACTTTGTCTCTCTCTTTCTTTCGCTTTTTAGTTTATCTTTTAGCAGTAATGGGTAATTTAATTCCTGTCCTTTTAAAGGACAAAGATTGGCAAACAGTTCCAAGATCTCCTAGGAACGGGTTAACTCCCCTGTTAACAACTGGGCAAGTTATTTAATTCAGTTTACCTCAACTTCCTCATCTGTAAAATGAACTGGAGAAGGATATGGCAAACCACTCCAGTATTTTTGCCAAGAAAACATTAAAAAGTGGTCATGAAGAATCAGACAAAACTGAACTGAACAATGACAACAAATGGATAACCCCATAGATAAGGAAAAAGATTTACTGTATAGAATTAATGTATATATGTATAGATATATATGAATGATTTTCAATGGTTTCTGATTGAATATTGTCACAGGTTGATAACTCTGGGTCCATCTAAGATAAGGATCTGAGAGCCTTTTTCAGAGGTTGAATTCTCATGGTCTGTCTAAGAACGGGTTCAAGTGCCCTCATCTCCACCTCCTTTTAGTTTCCCATAATAAGATTGCTGACTGTTCCATGAACCCTGGACGATTCTTGGAACTGTTATCTTACCCCAACCATTATCCTACCTACCTGAACTACCTACATTCTTGTTATACTTTCCCATGGACTTTTCTCACAGGCGATTGTAATTCCTGTGGTTTTTGCCTTTAAAAGATCTACCAGTTTGCAATAAACTTGAGCCCATTGCCATCAGCATGGGCCCCTTTTTACCCCACATTGTGACTGTGTCTGTGATTCATATCTTTTCCCTCATCCTTGTCTTCAGGTGAGGCCTTTCTTACTTCTCCCTTTGTATTTCCTCTTATTATCTTCCCCATCCTTACCTGCAGAACTCTGGTCCCAGGCCTGCCCCGCCAATGGGGCATTATTAGAATATATGTGAGCTTATTTTGTATCCTGCAACTTTGCTAAAGTTACTAATTATTTCCACTAGCTTTTTGGTTGGTTTTCTAGGATTCTCTAAGTATACCATCATACCATCCACAAAGAGTGATAGTTTAGTTTCCTCACTGTCTACTTCAATTCCTTCAATTTTTCTTCTCTAATTGCTAAAGATAGCGTTTCTAGTACAATATTAAATAATAGAGGTGATAATGGGCATCCTTGCTTCACTCTTGATCTTATCCATTGTAGATGGTACTTACTGATGGTTTGTAATAACTGCTACTTATTATTTTGAGAAAAGTTCCTTATATTCCTATCCTTTCTAGTGTTTTTGATATGAATGGGCAGTGTTGTTTTGTCAAAGGCTTTTTCTGCATCTATGGAGATAATCACATGATTTCTGTTTGAGTACTGATATGATCAATTATGCTGCTAGTTTTCCTAATATTAAACCAGCCCTATATTCCTGGTATAAATCCCACCTGGTGAATAATCCTTGTGATATATTGCTGTAGTCTCTTTCTGACTGAATATAGAATAAAGTAAAAACTCCTAGATTAACATTCAAGGCCACTATATTTGAGGCCACTTTCCTGCTACTACCACCCTAGCCATCCCCTGTCCTCTGACCAAACTGTTAATGTTTTGCAGAAACCTGAGTCATGAACTAAGAGTTAGGAGATCTAAGTTCTAATAGCAATGCCACTAATTAATGGTGTCATCTAGGGCAGAATATATTACCTCTTTGAGTCTTAATTGCCTCACATGTAAAATTAAAGTTGTAATGCTTGATGTCCAATGTTGCCTTTTAATGATCTCATTTTTTGTCACTTCCTCATTGTCTTTAGACTATCCCATGTACATTCTATCTTTGAGCTCTTCCTGTTTCCCTTGCCTACAATGTCCTAGCATCAGAATTTCAGTGTTGGAAGAGATCTCAAGTGGCCAAGTAGTCTAATCTACATCTGGCAAATGACTTCCTTCACAAAGTAACTCTTGAGTTTGCTTGAAGATATCCAATATTGGGGGAGCCTATTACTAATTGAAGCAGCCCATTCATCTTGTTAGATCTCTTGACTAGGAAATTTTTTTCTTACATGGTTCTAAAATCTACCTCTATGCTACTTCTGTTTCCTGCTTCTAGTTCTGCCCTCTAGGACCAAATGGAACAAATCTAACAATGATGATGATGATGATGATGATATCTAGTACTTATGGAATGCTTTAAAGTTTGAAAATCACTTTACATACATTACTACACTTGATCCACACAACAACCCTGTGAGGTAGATGCTATTGTAATCCCAATGTTACAGTGGAGGAAATTGTGGTAGATAGAGAATAAATAAGTGGTTTACCCACAGTTTTACAGCTGATAAGTATCTGAGGAAGGATTCCAACTCAGGTCTTTTGGGATTTCAAATCCAACATGGTGACACCTAGCTGAACTCCAATTCTTTTTCTGTGATAACTCTTTAAACATTTGATGATAGTTATCATGTTCCCCCTAAATGTCTCCTTTTTCAGGTTAAATGTCCCTAGTCCTCACAAGTCATGAACTCAGTTCTTTCACAATTCTTGTTGCTTGGAAACTCTCCAGAGTTGTAATGTTCAACTCCTACTCATAATAAAATAATGGAATTAGAGAATGTTAGAGCCAGGAGGGCTTAGAGATCATTGGATGCCAGCTCCTCACTTTGCAAAAGAGTCATCAAAACTCAGTTCAGACTACCTCTCTTCTGTGAACACTTTCCCTAGACCAATAACTTTTCCCTTCCTTTGAGCTCCTTGAAGAATCTTTTCACTTTTCCATTTTCTTCTTTGCCTCTTACTTCATCCTTCCTGGATTGTTAATTAGTTGTCTGTGTCTTGTTTCCCCAATTAGACAATAAGTCTCAGGAGGCCAGGGACTGTGTCTTCTGGTACTCCAAATTCTTCACAATGACAAGTATGGTGTCCATAACCAGAGCCTATAAGAAATGACTCAACTGTTGGATAGAATGATGAATGGCAGGTCTTGAAACAATTAGGAGGATAAACCAGAGACACTCCTTGCCCCTAAGAGAGAAAAGAGAGTGGGGTTGCTATTTTAGGGGTGAATGACTATAGCTGCATTCTAGTTGTCCTGGCCCAGCTTTATACAAAAAGTGAAGAGAAAGACTTTGGTCTTCAGGGAATGAACTGGAGCTGAGTCTGTGCATTTCTAGCTCATATGAATATCACACAAATGGCTTACAAAATCAATATGCAAAAAAGCCCATTTTTCCTTTGGAAAATAGATTGAATATTCTTTGTAAGAGGATTGGAGTGGAGCCCAGGGGGCAAAAGAGAGGCAAAAAGGCCTGGTCACAGAGATGTGGTTGATAGCTACAAAGAGTCCTATCAAGATGTTCTTTCTTGAGCTCCCAAGGGATTGGGGAATAGCAGGAGACAAGACGTCAACTGTGCAGGTCAAAATTGAGGGGAAATAAACTGAAGCCCCTGCTAATAAAACTCTGACTAAAACATCCCAAGTCATCAATCCTGCTTAAGTATTCCTAAGGCCCTGGAGGGCTTTGGCTTCTGCCCAGTTCTTTTTCCCCAAAGATTAAAAAGAAACACACACACACACGCACAACCCAAAAAAACCAAAGGATGGCTCTGGCAAGCAGCAGCTCATGCAGAAATTAGGATAGGGAGGGGGACCTGAGAAAAAAGGGATGGCTTCAGAAACTGAAATATGAAAGATAGAGACCTTTTTTCTTCCTTCCTCACAGAACAGGCTTGCCTTGCATCAGAGCTTTCCTTTATGTGGTGCTTTATGGTTCAATTCAATTCAATAAAGCAAGTATTTATTAAGCACTGACTAGGTACCAGTCACCATGCTGAGCTCTGGAGGTAGATACAAAGGCAAAGTGAAAAAGTCCCTGTCTTCGAGAAATGTATCTGTCTTCTGGGGGAAGAGAGGGAAGGGCAACACGCAAACAGGTAAGTAAATACAAATAAACATAAAGTAGGTATAAAGGAATTTAGGGGTGGGATGTGCCAGCAATTGGGGTCAGGTGGCTTTGAAATGACTTGCTCAGGGGATGGCATTTGAGTTGATCCTTGAATGGAGCTAGGGGTTTCCAAAGTCAGAATGAAGAGGGTGAGCATTTCAGGCACAAAGGACCATCTCTGTCCATAGGCATAGGGATCAGAGATGAAACAATATGGGGCTCTATCCATTGAGCTGAGTGGTTCAATGGATAGAGAGCCAGGCAGTTCTAAGTTCAAATCCAGCCTCAGACACTTCCTACACTGTGTTACCATGGGCAAGTCACTTAAATCCTATTGACTAGCCTTTACTGTTCTTCTGTCTTCATATTTAGTATTGATTCTAAGATGGAAGATAAGGGTTGGTTGGTTTTTTTTTTAATGAAATGATATATAAAGAATATAGCAAGTAGGCTAGTTGGGTTAGAGTGCAAAGTGTGGGAGAGAGAATAGTATGGAATAAAACTGGAAATACAGGCTGGAGCCAGATCTTGGAGGACTTTAAATGCCCAACAAACATTTGTATTTCAATCTAGAGATAATAGTGAACCTAGGAAGCTTCTTGAGCATGGGAGTGACATGCTCAGAATATATTTAGGAACATCATTTTGGTAGCTGTTTAGAGGATGTATTTAAGAGGAAGGGGAACTTGTTAGGAAATTATTATAATGGTTTGGTTGAGAGATGATGAGAGCTTGGACTAGAATGGGTGGCTGGGTCAGTGGACAGTAGGAGATGAATATGATATACATTTTAGGCAATGGAATTGACAAGACAAAATGGTTGCAAAGTGCTTCACAACCATGATTTTATTTTGTCTTCACAAGTCCATCATAAGGAAAATCTTTTATTTTTCTTTTTAAAATCCTTACTTTCTGATTTAGAATCCATAACAAGTATCATTTGCAAGGCAGAAAGATTGGGAAGGGTTAGGCAATTGGGGTTAAGTGACTTGTCCAGGGTCACACTATTAGAAAGTGTCAGGCCAGATTTGATGAGGAAGGTCTTAAAATAATATTATCCTCATTTTATAAATGATGGAAATGAAACTTGAGCTTAAATGATTCATTTGAAGTTACATGGTTAGTAAGTCAAGGCAAAACTTGAATCCAAATCTTCTGAATCTAAATCCAGTGCTCCTTCCACAATGGAAAAGGAGACAAACATCACTTTTGCAACTCTGCCGAGAGCTAGCCCTGCTCCTATCCTGGTTATTGAGTGGGGGTTTTCCCCCCATCTCAGGAGCAGGGCAGGTTTCACTCATCCAGGAACTGTTGCCCAGCTTGATTCCTTGTTATCTGAGCACTTTAGGTTGCCTCCTCCCCAAGGGAACCTTTCTAAAATCTCTCCAATTTGATACTAATACACTAGTGGTGGAGTTGGGATCTGATCCTACTGTTTTGGAGAGCAATTTGGAACTATATACTCAAAAGACTCTCAAATTGTGTGTACCTTTTGATCCATCAATACTATTTCTAGGTCTGTATCTCAAAGGGATTTAAAAAGTGGGGGAGGACCCGTTTGTACAAAAATATTTATTGCAGCTCTTTTTGTGGTGGCAAGAATTGGAAATTGAGGGGTGGTTCATCAAATGGGGAATAGCTGAACAAGTTGGGCTACATGATAATTATGGGATACTATTGTGCTATAAGAAATGACAAGCAGGATGATTTCAGAAAAATCTGGAAAGATTTACCCAAACTGATACAAAGTAAAGTAAGCAGAAAGAGAAGAATGTTGTACACAGCAAGAGCAATATTTCTTGATGACCAACTGTGGATCACCTAGTTATTCAGCAATATGGTGATCCAAGACAATTCCAGACACTCATGATGAAAAATGCCATCTGCCCTCCAAGAAAGAATTGGAGTCTGAATGCAGACTGAAACATACTATATTCCATTTTCTTTATTTTTTTTTATCAGAGAACTCTTCCACAAAATGACTAATAGGGAAAAATGTTTGACGTGATTAAACATGTAAAATCTATGTCAGATTGTTTGCTGCCTCAGAAAGAGGGGCAGAGGGAGAAGAGAGGAGAGAATTTGGAATTCAGAACTTCACAAAAAATGAATGTTAAAATTATTTTTACATGTAATAGGAGAAAAGTAAAATATTATTTAAAAATAAAATAAAATCTCCCCAATTCAAGTCTCTGTGGCCTTTGATACTTTGCCCAGACATCCCCATGGGTTCTATGACCACATGGATGGGCCCTCCATTTGATCTGGTTTTTATTTTCTGAACCAAAAATAGGGCCACTCAGTCTGACAAAGGATTTTTTTTTGGTAGGGCCTTGTTAAGAGTACACACTTTCACTTGTCAAACTCTTTGGAAAGGAGGGGGTGTAATAAAAGGACATTTCTTTTACTGTGGGTGGAAATTGTCTGCATTATACTCTTTGTGTAAAATCTTGGAATTCTGTAAAACTGTAGCCTGAGATTTTAAGAAAGGACCATTCTCTTGGGCCAACATCAAACTGAAAATCACTCATCATTTTGAGATTTAATTGAAATAGATGGAGCCAATCGATGAGATGGAAAAAAATGTGACATGTTCCTTGGACCCACCAGATGTCAGTCTTTCCAGCCCTTTAAATGGACCCAGAGCCACTGCAGGCAAGAAATCCTCTGCCCCTGGAGACACTGCAATTCTAGAGCTACCACATGGATGAGGACCTCCATGGTGGGGAAGATCCTCCTTGGCAACCCTTGGAACAGTGGGGACAAAAAATTGCCAGATGTCACAGTCATCACTTTGGGCAGGAGGTCTAGCTTTGGGGATAGGTGGGGGATGATTACCCACTCATCAAAGTCATGGCCCTGGGATAGAGGTAACACCAGTCTATCAGATAGCAAGATGTAGTGTGAAAAGGTTTGAATCTGGAGTCAGAAAGTGTGCATTCAAATCCTGCCTGTGTCACTACTTGTGATACACTGGTCCAATCACTTAAATTTTCTGAACTTTGTTAACCTGGAAAAACCCAAAACCACTAAAGCAGTTACAAAGAACATGTCTTTAATTAGGACAAGGGAGACGATGCTCCTATGGCCACCACACAGAGTCGATACCACCACATGTACAATACCACCACACTGAGCTAAACTCTGAGGCTCTGGGAATAATGTCTCAGTGAAAATGTACCAGGAATGGAAATTTCCATGGAACTAAAGAACTAGAGGTTTTATATGCACTTTGGAGAGTATAGGAAAGGAAGGGGTTGGTTGGCTTACATGTAGGCTAGGGAAGGAGGATTCTAGCCAAGGGCTGGAATACCTGGGAGCAGCCTAGATACAATATAAGAAACAGAAAACAAAAGGGTACCTAAGACTTCATTATATCTGCTAAGCCCATCTAAAGTAATCAAGGCATGCTTGAGGGTTTAGGGTTCAGTCTGGGATCAGTAAACGGGTTTCTTGAAGACGCCAGGCATTCAGGGACAAGGGTCAATTTGGAGTTTCAGAAAACCAGGTTGTCAAACTTAATTTGCACATTTGTAAAATTATCAGGTTGGATAAGGTCCCATCTGACTCTATTGTCTATGTTCTATGACTTAATGAGAGGTTCCCAAGGTAACACCAGTCTTGATGATGCTGTTGGTATTTGGGGGTGGGAATATGTTAAAGGCTGGCACCATGACTTTAAAATGGTAGAGCCATTTAGGGTCACATGGACTGGCCTAGTTTAGATTGAGGCTCCAGCTAGAGGAGAAGGAGTAGAGTTTCCCCCAAAGGAAAGAACTGAGTTTACCTATGCCTAGGAAGTAAGTTGAACAAATGTTTAGTAAGTGCCTTCATCTCAATTTTTTCATCTATAAAATGAACTGGAGAAGGGACATCTAGGTGGCATGGTGGAGAGAATACCACACATAGAGTTGGAAGGTTCTGGGTTCAAATTTGACCTTGGGTCTTGATCAATTACACATGTGAAACCCAGTGGAATTGCTCATTGACTATGGGAGGGGGGTGGGAGGAAGTGAGAGAAAGAACATGAATCATGTAACCATGGAAAAATATTCTAAATTAAATAAATAAATAAATAAATTTTTTTGAAAAGAATCATTTTCTAATCTCAAATGGAGTCTCAGTTGAATTGAAGAAAGATGGGTTTGCTACTGCTATGCCTTAGTGGCAACAACAATAATAACAGCTCACATTTATGTATTCTTTTTAGGTTTGCAAAGTTCTTTACTTACACTTTCTCCTTTGAGCATCACAATAAACTTATGAGGTAGGGGCTATTATTATCCCTATTTTACAGATGACAAAACTGAGACACAGAGAGTTAAAGGGCTTGCCTAGGGTCACACAACTAGTAAGTAGGTGACCTCAGACACTTTCTCCCTGTGTGACACTGGGAAAGTCACTTAACCTCAATTGCCTAGCCCTTGCTGCTTTTTTGTCTTAGAATTGATGATGAGCTAGAGAAGGAAATGGCAAGCCATTTTAATATCTTTGCCAAGAAAACATCAAATAGAGTCATGGAGAGTTGGACATGATTGAAAAACAACTGAAAATTCTGTGTAAGGCATTTTAGGCGCTGGGAGTACTCTGTGACAAAACAAAAATTAGTCACTGCCCCCAAAAGCTTACATTTTCCTGAGGATCAAAAGTCATAAAGATAAATCAGGCTCTAAGGCTACTCTCAAATGGAGTCTCAGTTGAATTGAAGAAAGATGGGTTTGCTACTGCTATGCCTTAGTGGCAACAACAATAATAACAGCTCACATTTATGTATTCTTTTTAGGTTTACAAAGTTCTTTACTTACACTTTCTCCTTTGAGCATCACAATAAACTTGTGAGGTAGGGGCTATTATTATCCCTATTTTACAGATGACAAAACTGAGACACAGAGAGTTAAAGGGCTTGCCTAGGGTCACACAACTAGTAAGTAGGTGAAAAAGGATTTGAATGCAAGTCTTCCCAACTCTAAAATTCTTTGACCACATAATGATAGGACAGGACTCACTAGGAATTATGTTGGGAATGATTGAGGAGCAATGGCAAAGAGGACAGCAGAGGATGAGATGGACAGATAGCATCAAGGAAACAATAAACATGAACTTGGATGGCCTTTGAGAGATAGTGGAAGATGGGGGGGGGGGGGGGGCCTGGCATGAAGAGTCAGTCATGACTAAATGACTAAACAGTAGCAGCAGTTTTCTGACTCCAAGTCCCACATTAAACTCAGAGAGTTGGAAGAGATCTGGGGAGGGATGCTCAAGGTTTAGAACAATGGCGGCAGAGAAGAAAGAAGGTAGAAAACTCAGTCTTCTGGAGCACTTATTTATGAGGAAAGGATTTTCTGGTAAACTTAGGACTGGGATGTTGGATTAGACACAAAGTTAGAAGCTGTTGGGTTCCAAATAGTCCCAGAGTTAGAAAAGCTGAGTAAAATGGTCCACTCTGTTAGCTGTGGGACAAACTAATTGCCCTTTGGACCTCTGTGTGGGGTAGGTGGGGGAACTTATTGAACACTACTATCCAAACATGTCTCCTGGCTCTGACATTCTCATGTGCTCCCCAGAGCCTAGGGCACTTTGTTTTCTATCCAGACTACAGTCCTATGAGTACATAACAATGTTTTCTGAACCCTAAATCAGGATAAGTGGCCTGACAAAGAATACTCCTATCACAAAACTCTTGGAAAATATGAGTTCTTTTATTTTCTTCAAATCTGGCTTGTCTTGAAAATATGGGTCATAAATCCCAAGTAAACTGATCATTGGTAAGTGGGTAGTTCATTCTGGGAGTTGAGCTCAAGTGGGTGCCTTGTATAAGCATCGTATTTCATGGAACCTTCAAGTTCTCTGAGAGCACTCTGTTACCATCCTTTGTTTAATGAACAGAACCTGCTGTTAGGTAGGTGGGCACCTTGCATCCACTTGACATGAGTGACTTTGAGACCAGACACTTGGGGATTTTTCAGAAGCAGTTCCTTTGAGGAAGAAAAAAATCCCTGGAGACTTGAATGGGTTGCCAACTTGATATGAGTCAACAATGTGACCTAATTACCAATAAGCTATTGGGCTTTTTGACTGCTAGGAGCAGTATGGCTAGAATGAGGAAGGTGACAGAACTGCTGTCCCCTTGCCTTGGTCAGACCACATCTGGAGTCTCCTGTTTAATTCTGGGAACAACCAACACTTGAATTCTGAGGACTGGAGTTTGTGCAGAAGAGGCTGACTAAGAGGGTGAGGAGCCCTGAAATCATGTCACACGAGGTTCAGTTGAAGGAAGTGGGAATGTTGACTCAAGAAAAGAGAAGGCTTGTGGTCTGGGGTGAGGGTCAGGCAGGGTGGAGGGCTATTCCTTGGAAGAGAAATTAGACTGGTTCCACATAGTTCCAAAGGATAGACCCAGAAGTACTAGAGTTATATGGAGGCATATTTCAGGGCACCAGAATGAGCAGAACCAAGAGAACATTATATACAATATCAGAAATACTGTTTGAAGAATGACTTGTGTATGTCCACCTTCCAGAGAAAGAATTGGTAAAGAGAAACAAGTGAGACTTAGTTTTATATATACGTATAGATTTTTGTCAAATGATGCCTTCTTTAGTGTAGGGAGGAGAAGGAGGTGGTGTGGGGGGAGATACCTGGGAAATTTACAACAAAAGAAAATAAGTGCATGCTGACGATTAGAAGTGTTTGAAAATGGAATGAGCTACCTTGTTAAGCAGTAAGATATCCAAGTAGAAATTAGATGACTATTAAAAACAAACAAACAAACAACTCTTACCTTCCATCTTAAAACCAAGAGTAAGTATTGGTTCCAAGTCAGAAAAGCAATAAGGGCTAGGCAATGGGGGTTAAGTGACTTGTCCAGAGTCACACAGCTAGGAAGTGTCAAAGGTCAAATTTGAGTCCAAGATCTCCTGTCTCTAGGTCTGACTTTCAATCCATTGAGCCACCCAGCTGCCCCTAGATGACCATTTTTCAAGGACAGAACCAGAGAACTTCAGAGCAGGAAGGGCCTTAGAGATCAAACCATTCAATCTCCTGATTTTGCAAATCAAGAAACTGAGGTCCAGAGGAGTTAAAGAACGTATCAGTACTCCCATGCAATGGAAAAGATGCCTCTATTTGGGAGAAGTTGGACTAGACCTCCCAGGTCCTTTCCAACTCTCAGATTTTATGATTCATTTTCTCTCTCGATCCTGGAGGTTCTGAGGACTGCTTGGGTAATTAATTATGCTCATTAGAGCTGATTATCCATTATTTTGGCAAGGAATGAATAGATAAAAGTGCTTCACTCTGAGCCTTGGAATTTAAGGGAAGATAGGAGAGGTGACAACAATTAGGTGGAAAAGGAGGAGGAGTCCTGTAAGCACTATCCCTCCTCTACCCCCTCAAGGGACATATTGCGCTTGAAAAAAGACTGGAAGACGTGAGAAAGGAAGGAAGAATATGCCTAGGAGGAATCATGATCTCCAAACCTCAGTGACTGAGTTGGGACACCAAAGCACAGAATCTCAGCTTCTTAGGACAAGGCTCCCAAGTTTATTGACATTAGCATAGAGAGAAGGGACTGGAAGAAGGTGGTGCCCTCAAGGGCCTTCCTCTAACTATCCCTCCTCTAACTATCCTCCCCTGCCCTCACCTTCTACCTATCCCTCTGCTACCTCTGACCTCAGTCCCAGGGAATTAGATTTGCTGATTCCTTGGCTCCACAGGCAATGTCAGTTCTTATGCTTGTAAGCCTCTGAATATATACCAAGAAGTGTTGAGAATAGAGTTTAAAGAGTCCATATGGCAGAACATTGAGAGTTCCAAATGATGGAGGGGAAGAACAAGGTAGAAAGGAGGAGAAATAATAATGAGTGAGCATATACAGGCATGGAATCCCACCAGTGCTCTTGGGTATGGAGAATAAGAGTGTGGTCAGGTATGGGGCCCTCGGTGCTGCTGAGTGACCCAGAAACTGTGGGAGACCAGAAGAAACTAAGGCTGAGTCTGGTGTTTACAGCCCTGAGACTCTTCACCTCCCTTCTGCCCCCACACCTTCTCTGCTCCCACAACCATATAGCAATATCAGTAACTGGGGACCAATGAGGAAAGAACCCTAATGACACAATATCTAAATGGCCCAGTTCTAAGCTCCCAGAAGCCTCCAAACATCCCAGGGGAGGATGAGAGGGCATAAGTGGACCCAAAGCTTGCAGAGTGATTTCCATTAGTATGAATGTTAGTGGGTCCATAACAGAGAATATTTTGGGGAGCTGTAGGCTGGACAAAGGGACTAATTGCAAAATTTTGCCTGGAGGGACTGGGATTTAAACTAAAATCACTGCCTGAAACTGGGACATCACCTCTACTGTTGCCATGGCTCTCCCCCAGAGAGCTGTGGCCCCCAGCATTCAGCAGTCATATCTTCTCTGGGAACTTCTGGGAATGGGAAGCCAAGCATCCTGGTTTCCTATCAAGCCAAGGGGCAGTCTGCTTACACTAATGAGGAACTGATTTCAGTGTTTTTAGACAGATTAACTTTTTCTCCCTCATATGCCTACTTGTCCTTGGACATCTTTCTTCTTGGCTTCTTTCCACCACCTCTCACCCATGAGCATTATTCCCCCACAGAAGCAGCCAAATGTTCTTGAGCCTGGAAGAAAAGGAGAAAAGAAAAATGATTTGCCCAACTCACATGGGGTGGGCCTCTGAATCACCCTTACAGCTCAGAGAGCCTCCACCCATGCAAGGAAGCTGTAGAGCAAGAAAATTAAAAGGTATCAATGAATTTCAAAATGTAAATCCTTCACATCAGAGGGTTTAGAGCTTGAAGGGGAGTTTAAAGATCATTTAGTCCCCTTCATCCTACCAAGGAGGAATAGTGACCTTCTTTTTCTCTCCTGCTCTCTTAAATAGGGAGCTGATTCAGCCTCACTCCTCAGGGAGACTGGGATGGGCCAAAGAATCAGAAGGGTGAGGTGGTGGGCAAGCTTCCCTGTTCCCACCCTGCTTAGATCATGAATGAAGTGATCAGAATCATCTCTCAGCAGCCTTATATGAAAATGTGACCTCTGGAAAATTCTGCAAAACTTGGGCACATCCCCAGACACATCCCAAGCCCCTATCCCAGAACTCTCTGTGGAGTTCCATGAAAAGGGGAGATAAACTGAGAAAATGAACACTATGCCCCATTTACCCTGCATCCATTGGTTATTCTATTGGGTGAGCAAGTGATTGGCCATCTTACAGGGTGACTTTACAACATTCTGATCACTTGAAGTCCACTTAGCCCAGAACTGGGATCTGTTTGAGATGCTACCAAGACCCAGCTTATAGCCTTGTTCTCATGGTTCATATACAACTGGAGAGAAATGGGTGCTGTTTGTCAGTCTCTCAAGGGAAAGAGAGGAGAACTTATAGTAGTTGTAGTGGGATGGTTGGTATTATAGGCAAACCCACTACTCTCTCTTTAACTGGTTTCCATCTCTGACTTGTGGGTGGTGCCAATCTTTACTCTTCTCTAAATTAATTTTTCCATAAAAAAAACTATTTTCTCTCCCTCCTATTACCTCTAATCCCTAATGAAGAAAAAGAAGAAAAACAAAACTTTAATAACAAATGTATAGTCAAGCAAAACAAATTCTTGCATTGGCCATGTCCAACAAGTATATGTTTCATTCTGCATCCTGAATTAATGACTTTTCTTTCAGAAGGTTGAAAGCAGGCTTCATCAGTGGTCTTTTGGAATAATGGTTGATCATTGTGCTGATCAGAGTTTCTAAGTCTGTCAAAGCTATTTTATCTTTACAGTGTTGTTACTTTATAAACTGTTCTTGTGGTTTTTATCATTTCACTCTACATCAGTTCATCTAAGTCTTCCCAGGTTTCTCTGAATCTGTTCATAATACTACATTAGAGGGGAAGCTAGGTGGCTCAGTGGAAAGAGAGCCAAGTCTAGAGACAGGAGGTCTGGGGTTCAAATCTGGTCTCAGATACTTCCTACCAAGTCATTTAACCTCAGTTGCCTAGCCCTTGCCACTCTTCTACCTTGCAACCAATACTTAATATCAATTCTAAGATAGAAGATAAGGGTTTCAAGAATTCTGCATGAGAATAATAATATTCCATTACATTCACATATCATTATTTGTTCTATCATTGCTCCCATCATTATGGGACAATTGGGAGGTATAGTATTTAGAGTGCTGGATCAGGAGTCAGAAAAACCTGAGTTCAAATTTGGCTTCAAATATTTATTAGTTGTGTACCCCTGGAAAAATCACTTGCCTTCTATTTGCCTCAATTTTCTTATCTGTAAAATGGGGATAATAATACCTACCTCTCAGAGTTGTTTTTAAGATCAAAGGAGATCATTGTAAAGTGCTTAGCACAGTGCCTGGTAGGTAATAGGTACTCAATAAATATTAACTCTTATTATTAGAAGATTGTTGGACACTCCCTCAGTTTCCAGTTCTTTGCCACTATATGTTGTTTTCAGTTGTTTCAGTCATGTCTAACTCTTTGTGACTCCATTTGGAGTTTTCTTAGCAGAGATACTGGAGTGGTTGGCCATTTCATTCTCCAACTCATTTTACAGAGGAGAAACTGAGGCAAACAGAGTGAAGAGAACTTGCCCAGGATCACCTGGCTGGTGTCTGATATAAAGCCACTATATAGAGAGCTACTATAAACATTTTTGCACACAGAAGTCCTTTTAGTCTCTCTTCAACCTTTTTGGGGGTTATTGGCTTTGTTGTAGTACTACTAGAGTCCCTTTTTCCTAATTCCTCCCTTGATCAGCTTCAGAGCTCATATGTCCTTTCCTCAGTCAGTGTCTTTACTGGACTCTTCACCTAGGAGCAAACCAGTCTTCAACAGAGACAATGGTGGGGGCAAAGGAGATGAACTTCCCCGGGGTTCCTGCCTCTGAAGAAATCTTTACTTACCCAGATCCCTTTCCATAACTAACATTTGCTTACTCATGACGCACTCTTTTTGTCAAGAGGATTAAGACCTGGGTTCAATTTTGTTCTGTTTTGGGAAATTTATACAAAATTAATAAATAAGAAAGATTCTTTCTCATTTGAATCAAACTCCCAGCCAGGATAAAAGTCTTCTGGCCCAAGATTCTAACCTTTGTCCTTTCCTTTTTTTTTTTTGAAACCAGGTGCCCTATAGACATCTTAAACTGAATATATCCAAAAGAGAACACAATGTTTTCCCGGAACTCCCTCTTCAAAACTTTGCCCTCTTCCAAGCTTCCCTAAAACTGTCAAGAGCCCCATGATCTTTCTTGTCTCTCAGGCTCAGGGATCATCCTCATTCTCTCAACCCACTTCCAGATTCAATAAGTTGCCAAGTCCTGTCAACTTTGACTTGCCCACATCTCATATATATATATATATATATATATATATATATATATATATATATATATATATATATATATACCCTATTCCTTCTCTGCTCTGACATTACTGCTGCCCTGATGGGGCCCCATCATCATACACCTGAATTTTTAATGAAAACTTTAATGAAAGTTTAATGCAATAGCCTGCTGGTCACTCAAGTCTTTCCCCACTGGGCCAACCAACAACCCCAGGTAGGGTGATCTCCAGCCAAAGTGATCTCCCTAAAATACAGAAATGGCCATGTCACTTCTCCACTACCACACTCTCCCCAACCCTGTCCTCCAGTGATTCCCCATTATCTCCTGGATCAAATAGAAAATCCACTGTTTGGATGTTAAGCCCTTCATAATCTGACTCCATCCCTACCTTTCTGGCCTTCTACTACTTTATTCCCCTCCAAAATGGCACAGTGGATAAAGCACTGGGCCTGGAGCCACGAAGTCCTGAGTTTAAATCCAGCCTCCAATACATCCTAGCTGTGTAACCCCGAGCAAGCCATTTAACTTTGTTTACCCCAGTTTCCTCATCTGGAAGATGAGCTGGAGGGAGAAATGACAAACCACTCCAATATCTTTGCCAAAATAACCCCAAATGGAGTCATGAAGAGTCAGACATGACTGAAAAATCTAAAAACAAAAGATGAGTTGGAAAAAGAAATGGCAAACTACTCTAGTATCTTTGCCAAGAAAACCTCACATGGGTCACGAATGCCTGAAATGACTGAATAACAACATAAACTCCAAAATCCAATGATACTGACCTTCTTCCTGCTTCTTGAATAAGACATCCATCTCCTGACTCCCTATATTTTCCCTGGCTGTTCTCCATACCTGCAATTCTCTCCTTCCTCATCTCCCTCTCTTGACTTTCCTTGTTTCCTTCAAGTCTCAGTTAAAATCCCACTTTCCACAAAAAGTCTTACCCCATTCCCCTCAGTGCTTCTCGTCTCACATTATCTTCCATTTACACTGCACGGATCTCTTATATACATAGTTACTTGCATGTGGTTTCCCATTTAGAATCTGAGCTCTTTAGTGGCAGAAACTGGTTTTTCTTTTTCCTTGGTGTCCACGGTGCTTAGCACATAGTAAGTTCATAATAAATGCTTATTAACTTAAACGTTAATCTCTGCATACCACAAGCCATTCACTCACTCCTTTATCTCTGCCTCCCTTTTGCCAATAATGAAGCATATAACTAGGAAAACTTAGTATCGATCCTGCTTTAAAAAAAATCTAGAGTAAGCTTTCTTTAGGATTAATTAAAATATAAAGTGTAAACAGAACTTGAAATAACAGAAACATTTTGGATTAGATATACTTATTGGACAGAGAGGGAGGGAAGGTTGGAAAATGGCACATTGCCATTCTCATCCATGCTGGGTCAAAGTAAAATTTATCACTAAATGGAAATGTCCTATGTTTTGGCAGCAGATGCCCCATCTTCTTTGATGGATGAAAGTGCCAGCTGCCCTGGTGAAGCCTGGTTGCTTGTGCTCAAAAACCCCTATCTTCCTTTGTTTTTCTTTCCTCTCTCATTCTGTTAGTCTATCTGTCTATCTTTGCTTACACCTAAAGTCTGGCTACAGAAGTTGGGATTTTTTATGGTTGTGGTTCAGTCATTTCAGTTGTGTACAGCCCTTCCTAACTCCATTGGGATTTTATCAGCAAAGATACTAGAGTGATTTGCCCTTTCCTTCTCTATCTCTCTAGCTTCTCTAGCTCATTTTGCTGATGAGGAAACTGAGGCAAACATGGTTAAGTGACTTACTAGTAAGTGTCCGAGGCTGGTCTTTCTGACTCCAAGCCTGGTGATCTATTCACTGAACCACCTAGCTGCCCAACAACAATAACAACAAACAGAAATCATGATTCTTCTTCAGATCTCTTCCATGAGCTTGTAGCATTTTTTCCTTGAGAGTTCTGGGGCAAATCATACTACTCAGGAGAGAAAGGATCCCTTCTCAATCCCTGTTAATTTAAAACTTCTCCCTCACTGACTGATCTAAATCCCTTTGAGGTGAAGGAGCAGAGACACTTAGATAGCCAAGTTCCCTTACCTTTTTTGAAAATCAGGAAGCCTGTTGACTGGTCTGCCTTCCACAAATCTCTCCCTACTCCAGACCATCTTCCACTCAGCTGTCAAAGTGTTCTTCCTTAGCAATTTTGCTCTTCAACAATCTTGTGGTAACTCTCCCATTTCCCAACATCTTTTTTTTTAACCCTCATCTTCTTTCTTAGAATGGATACTGAGTATGGGTTCCAAGGCAAAAGAGTGGTAAGGGCTAGGTAGTTGGGGTTAAATGACTTTCCCAGAGTCATACAACTAGGAAGTGTCTGAGGGTAGATTTGAACCTAGGACCTCTGGTCTCCAGGCTTGGCTTTCTATTCACTATGCTATCTAGCTGCCCCCAGCTTCCATCTTTTAAAAATTTAAATTGGTTGTTGAATTCCCTACCCGTCCACAATATTCATTCTTAAGAATCTCCCCTCCCACCAGACCTGATTTCCTTGAAAACATTTTAATCCAAGGGAAACTATCTATCT
This sequence comes from Monodelphis domestica, assembly GCF_027887165.1. Taxonomy (NCBI): domain Eukaryota; kingdom Metazoa; phylum Chordata; class Mammalia; order Didelphimorphia; family Didelphidae; genus Monodelphis; species Monodelphis domestica. The sequence goes on along the minus strand of NC_077227.1, from coordinate 599,946,709 downwards.
TCTGAAATGTTTAATATCTTCTTTCCCAATATCAATGGTGCATATCATATTACCCAGATTTCTTCTCCTTTAGCACAAATTCTAGAAGAGAGCAGTTGATTATTTGCCCTGAAAGTTCCCATTATTTCTACCTGGTAACCAGCTCCATCCTGTTAATGAGAATCAGCTCTTCTTGTTGATTCTTCCACCTTTCAAAAGATGAAAATATTAATGAGGTAAGTCAAGAAGTTATTAGCTGTTCAGCTTTTAGTGGATAGAGAACTCCAGCAGATGTTTGGATCATTGAAACCTTCCATCATGGATGGGGAAGTCAAATAATGATTGGCACATAGTATGTGCTTAATAAATCCTTTTTCATTCATTCATTTACTCATTTGGGGAAGCCATAAGCATGGAGGACAACAAGAGGATGGATGAATGCCAATGAAAAACCCATCAAGAGTTATTGTTGACCTTTTACCCAAGAAGGTAGATCCAATGCTGCCTGCCCACCCAAGACAGGAAAACAAGAGTGTGTGGCAGTAGGGAGGGGGCAACTGAGATTTGGGGAAAAAGAAAAGTTATGCACATTGGGGGTGCCATGGGCCTGGGAACCATGGAGCAGAGCCCATTTTCCGCTAGCAAGGGAACAAGTTTCCCACAGCCCCCCCCCCGCCCCGGTACTTTTTTTTTCCCAAATGGGCCACTGGGGAAGGGAGTTGATGGTGGGAGCTGAGACTGATGAGGGGGTGAAGAAGGCCCTGGGGACTTAAAATAGTATGATTGCCCTTCTCAGAGAACCCTTGGGAACTTTGCCTTGCTTCTGGCCAGATCTCTAGAGACCCTTTTCATACCACTTTGGGGACATTAGGTACTAGGAGTTGCTATTATTCAATCTCTCTTTCAAATGGAGGGGCAATATCTGCTTACTTAAGGTTAGATAGTGAGTTCTATGGAGAGCCAGCTTAGAATCCAAGAATCCTGACTACCAGGTGGAGGATTTAGATTTTGGAACTTTTTTTACCTGAAGAATTAGAACAGACAGAAAATGTAGACTATTAATACTAGGAGGGATATTCCAGAACAACATATCTAACATCTTCATTTTGCTGATGAGGTACTGAGGCGTAGAGAAGGGGAATCATTTGTCTGAGGTCAGGAACTGGTAAATAACAAATTTAGGATTAAGGGACAAAAAGATAACATGGCAGATAAAGCACCAGACCTGGAGTTGGAAGAACCTGGGTTCAAATCTGACATTTTTACTACCTACCTGTGTTACCCTGGACAAGTCCTTAATCCTGATTACCTAGCACTTATCACTCTTTTTTTTAATGAAAATAATTTATTTAGGTAATTAATTTAGAATTTTTTCCATAGTTACATGATTCATGTCTTTCCCTCTTTCCTCCAAGAGCTGATGAGCAATTCCACTGGGTTTTACATGCATCACTGATCAAGACCTATTTCCATATCATTAATATTTGCAATGGAGTGATCATTTAAAGTCAACATTCCCAATCATATCCCCTTCAAGCAATGTGATCAAGCAGTTGCTTTTCTTCTGTGTTTCTATTCCCACAGTTCTTCCTCTGAATGTGGATATGTTCTTTCTCATAAGTCCCTCAGAATTGTCCTGGGTCATTGTATTGCTGCTAGTAGAGAAGTCCATTACATTCGATTGTACCACAGTGTATCAGTTTCTGTGTACAATGTTCTCCTGGTACTGCTCCTTTCACTCTACATCAATTCCTGGAGATCTTTCCAGTTTACATAGAAATCTTCCAGCTCATTATTCCTTTTAGCATAATAGTATTCCATCACCAACAGATACCACAATATGTTCAGCCATTCCCCATTCGGAGGGCATCCCCTCATTTTCCAGTTTTTTGGTTTTTTTTTTCTGCCATCACAAAGAGTGCAGCTATGAATATTTTTGTACAAGTATTTTTCCTTATTATCTCTTTGGGGTCCTTGTCACTCTTCTATATTAGAATTAATACTAAGAGGAAGTAAGGGTTTAAATTTTTAAATTTAAGTAAGTAAAATTTTTTTTACATTTAGGATTAAAATCTATGTTTCATAATTCTCAAAAAAACAATCTTTCAGACATCATTCTTTGAGGCAACTGGATGGTTCAGTGGATAGAGAGCCAGGTCTAGAGACAGGAGGTCCTGGGTTCAAATCTGGCCTCAGATACTTCCTAGATGTGTGACCCTGGGCAAGTTATTTAACCCCCATTGCCTAGCCCTTACCACTCTTTGGCCTTGGAACCAATACACAGTATTCATTCTAAGACAGGAGGTAAGGGCTTAAAAGAAAAGTCTTTTGAGGGGAGGGGAGATAATGCACGTTTTATTTTTTATATTTTTCCCCTGAGTACATGTAGATACAATTTTAATAACTGCAAAGTCATTATCTTCTTTCTGCTCCCCAACCCTCATCTGATGACCTTATTAGTGAAAGAGTCCCTAGGACTAGGGTGGGAATGGGGAGAATCACATTAGGGCAGATTTCATAAGGACAAAATTCCTAACAATTAGAGCTGCCCAACCATAGAATGAGTCACCTTGTCAAAGAGTCAGTCTCTTATCCCTTGAGATATTTAAATAGATGCTGTAAAATGTTATTGGGAATTACATAAAACAAGACTTCTGCTTTGGGAGGAAGGTTGGTCTAGATAACCTCTAAGATGGTTCCTTCCAACTCTCCACTTCTAGCAACAGTCACCACTAATAACACTGACCTGACTACCCACTCCCTTCTAATGATCTTAGGATTTGGGGGAAATGAAAAGTAGCTTCTCCTCACATAAACATGGACTCATGGATCTTTCTAGTGCTAAAGGCCTGTGACCAAAGATCTCCTGTCGGCCTGTGGTTATCTGAAACAAGCTTTCCAAATCTTTATGTCCAAGTATCTTTCTTCCTTCTTGGCCCTTCTCCTTTTCTCTCCCTGCCTCTCTCCTCCCACACCCATTTGTTTGGGCTTCCTAGAAATGTAAAATAATGGAGTTTGATGAGATTATTTTCAAGCTCTTCTGCCTTGTAACTTGTAACTTGCCTAGCCCTGTGATGGTGAACCAATGGCACACATGCCAAAAAAGGCACACAAAGCCCTCTCCATGGGAAAGGCAGAGGGACTTGGGGGATTTTCTCCCTTCCCTCTCTCTACCTCACTGAGGACATTTTTTTTACTTCACCAGTCCTTCTGTCCAACAGACCAATGGGAACAGTTCCTCCTCTGTCTGGAGTCAGGTAGGTAGAGCACATCATTGGGTTGGGGGTGGGGGGACATAGCACTCTGTCTCTAAAAGGTTCACCATTACTGGCCTAGCCCATGATGCTCTTCTGTCTTAGAATTGACACTCAAAGAGAAGCTATAGGCTTTAAGAAAAATTAGAGAGAATAGAAACACAATAGAAATGAATGTTTTGAAACAAAATAGGTTGGAAATAGTAGAGCTAGTCTGGTCTGAAGACACTACTGCCAACAATTAAAAGCATATATTAAGTATATAGGTGCAAAGTTGCACCATTTCCTTCCAAAGGATTGGTTTTTTCCTCTGTGGTCACAACTTCAAATTATTATGGAGATGGAACAAAACCCAGAAGACTAAAGGTTTTTGCCTCCCAGCTCTACCAGGCCAGAGATTCTGTCCATCACCTCCAGCTGCCTTTAGCTAGAAAAAAGAATAGGATTGGGATACCTGTGTCATCTGCCAGATAATTTTGGGTTCCCTCTTCACTGTTATCAGAATAAAAAGGGGGAGAGAGTTCTCCATCAAAGTTTAAGTCCCTGAATCTTATCCTTTCTTTGGCTTTCTTTGACTTCTCTAGTGGTCCTTCTACTCTATTACCCTGCCCTCTAACGCACTATACACAGTAAATTTAGGTGTATAACAAAATTTTACTTCAGTATAAGGGAATTTCAGGTCATAAACTATATATGGTTGAGGGATCATGTGTGCACAATTCATGTTGTTCAATTACCTTACCTTGTAGAATTACTTAGGCCAAATGGTCTTAATGCCCATAAGACATAGGTAAGGGCAGACAGTTTTCTACTTTTCTGCAATTTTGACCAGTTTTAACTCTATGTCAAGTAGTTTATGCTTACATCTTTTACTTGGTTAAAACTCTTGACCAAATATGGTGGCCTGGGAACCATTCCTTTTACTCTGTCTCGGATAGGCAACTCAAGTTCATCTAGTATTAACAAATAATCTAGAGAACTTCTCCACCACGTCTGAGTCAATTTAGAAAGGTTCATTCCATATATAGTACTGATTTCCTGTTCTCTACCAACTCCATTTTTAGGATTTAACGCTTCCCTACATGAACCCTAGCTTTGAACATGTATTTTTTCCAACACTACTCCCTCACACATGTTGGATGAGTCTCTTGTATTTGTGGAGATGAAGATCTGTCTATATGGCCACTTAGAGTGTGCATGCATTCATCTATGCATGTGTATGTGCATGTGCCCTTTTTTTGGCTTGCTTTCTGCACTACATAACAATAAAATGTTGGTTTATATATATCAGCTTTTTTTTTAAACCCTTACTTTCCATCTTAGAATCAACACTGTGATTTGGTTCCAAGGAAGAAGAGTGGTAAGGACTAGGCAATGGGGGTTAAGTGACTTGCCCAGGGTCACACAGCTAGGAAATGTCTGACACCAGATTTGAACCTAGGGCTTCCTGTCTCTATGCCTGACTCTCAATCCACTGAGCAACCCAACTGCCCCCTCTATCAGCTTTCTGACAACCAATTTCCTATAAATTTCCAAACCCAAGTCTTTGTTTTAACCCAAAATATGAGACCAAAGAAAGTGACTATCTATAGAGATCCTCTATTGTTTTGTATATCTGGGATAGATAATCCAAATGGACAATGAGTTCAGCCTAGAGCTGAAGAAGAGGTCAGACTGGATTGCTCCTGGCATCTGAAACTCCTAAATTCAGGAACTCTTGAAGTTGTAGTCACTTATGAGGCAACTCTCAAATTAAGTGTTTCCCTGAAATTTCCTTTCTCTTCTAGAAAGAAAAAAAAAGGAGCTTCAAAACTCTTTTAATGAGACCAAGGTTATGCCAGAAAAAAAAGACCCATCTTTTTAAAACCAACATTCTGCCAGTGTTGTGAAATGGCTGCAAGGCATGGAACACAAGAATCTCTGAATAACCAAAAATGAACATTACACACAGAGGAAGGGAAAAGTGCATGTTGAGGATGAGCAGGCATATAGCCAATGAGGAACTTAGAAGAACAGGTAAAAAAGATGTCATTCAAGAAATGTTTGATAGTAATAGGAGATGAGCTGATCACATACCAATGATGAGAAATAACAGTTGGACAGCCTGAAGGAGGTGCTTCTGATGTCAAGAGAAAACATGAAAGACCTGAAGTATCTTGGGTGACCTACATGATGAACTTATAGACCATGAGTTATGCAGACTGGGCAAGCATGGATGGCTTTATAGTTGGGATTTCTTGGAAGAATATCCAAATTGAGGTTCCAATGCATTTGATTATTTGAATACTTCTCTAAAGGGATGTATTTATTATGTGTATATTTTGTATAAACCTACTTAAGAATATGTTATCTCTTTTGATAGAATGTAGACTCTTTGGGGTCATGGGCACTTTCATTGTTTTTGTATCCAAGGATCAGCACCTAGTAGGCACTTAATAAGTGCATGTTGATTAACTGGAGATATCAGATCTTATATTTCTCTATAAATTCTATAGCAGCAACCTAGTCAACTGCTGAGCTCCATTTGTTGGCTGATTCATTATCTGCTACCCTCTTCCATCCTTAACTGGAAGGCAGAACATTTAGGGAGCCAATTTCCCTAGATGCCTATTTTTGAATGAAGAAAATTGTCTACAACTCAGGGGATCTGAATTCTAGTCCTTGCTCTTTCACCTTCCTTGATGTCAAGTCATACACTACTTTGTGTGGGCCCCCATTCCCTCAGCTATAAAATAACAAAGTTAAATTAGATTCTTTCCATCAGTTCCAATAGTCTAAGAGGAGAGTTCTGTCATTGACTCCAGAATTACAATGGGCTTCGAACCAATGAGCAAACCTCTAGGAGAAAGACAAGAAGACAATTCACTTTTTTCTTGCTGCAACCAACATCTCTGCAATGACTCTAAATCACAAGTGGTCCTCCATTGGTTCTGGAGTACCATTACTAAGTACCTCACCACTCCCCCAAATTGTTTTTGCCCTAAGGAAAAGAATAATTCTAGTGTTATTGTGTTACTTAGCTCAACTTTGCCTCTTTACTAAGTGTGACTATAGTCTCTTTTCCTTGAGCTGCATCAGGGCAAAAATAGGGCCTTTTAAGTCACCTCTCTCTACCAATGACTCTTTAGATATTGGTGTTTATTTTCACTTCCCTTCCCAAGAGAGAGAGTTTAGATTTCTGTCATTTCATTCTGTGAACTAAGGAGGTTGATGGGGGGGGGGGGAGGATTTGGGTGGAGGAAGGAGTAGGAAAGGGCCATGGCTCAGGAGACTCCCACAGGTCTCCATCATCTTCGTTGAAACACCTAGAATCCAACTCTTACTCCTAGGTGGGAAGCTCCCCACGCCTGGCTGCTGGGAGACACACAGCTCCTGGCACGTAGGAGGTGACAGCCAAACACTCAAGTCAGAAAGCTAAACATGTTATTAGCAGCGATGGAGAAGTGACGATTATCACTACAGCTGTCAGAGACATCTCCCCCTGTGCTTCCCAGGGAAGCTGTTATTAACCCTTCCAGCACTGCAGGGTCCATTCCTGCAGGAGACCCTCTCAGGCTGGTCTGCAGCTACTATCATATTTACCCTCTAGTCAAAGCAGGAAGTGATGCCTTGGTGGGACCTGTCTCATGCAGAACACTGAGCTATCATCCATCTCCAGGGTCCCAGACTTGCTAGGTCATGAATGTGAAGGAAGTGAGCCCTGTCCATGGTACTCCCAGCTCTCCCTCTTCTGGGACTCCTCTCTCCACTTTTCAGCCTCAGTTTCTGGTAGACCAAGGAACTAGTGTTTAAGTACTTTCCGGTGTAACATTTTATGAGTCTTGAAATAACTTTCAAGCTTTGAAACTCAGTTATAAAAGAAGGGACTTGGACTACATAAGCTCTCAGCTTTAAATCTAAGATCCTAAATTGAGGGGTTGCATGAGGAATTTACCAGAAAACGGAGGGAGAAATTCTTACCTCTTCTCTGCTCTTTTTCCAATGTGGCTTAGGTTAGTTGAGATAGGGAGTGGATTTTCCAGTCATCCAGGGGCTCCTCCTTCAGTGACCCAACTATGCCTACCTTCCTTGGTCAGTGCCCTATACTAAGAGCTTATTCCTCCTTCCCATATCCCTGAATCCTATGCCCTCAGGCAGATATCACTTGGAAAGCTGTTGAGAAATCAAATCCATGTCAAGATTTTAATGACAGGTAACCTATGTTGTTGCATTTCTGGTGTGTCTTCATTTGAAAAGGTCACTCTTAAAGATCACAAAGCCTTAATCTAAAGGAAAGAATGCCATATCTTGGAAGTTCAGTGACTACAGTAGGAGAGGCAGGGTGGTATAATGACTAGAGGGCTAAATTTAGAGTCAGGGAACTTGAGTTTGAATCCTACCTTATATTCCTTCTAACTGTATAGGTCATAGACAAGTCATTTAATTTCTCAGGGTTGCAATTTTCTCATCTCTAAAATGGAAGTAAAGTAAAAATACTTTCCACATTGACTATTTATGAAAGAGTCAAAAATTTAGGACTAGATGGGATCTTAGAGGCTAATTTGTCCAAAACCTTTCACTTTACAAAAAAAAAAAAAAGATTGATGTAAAGGAAGTACTTTCATTCATCGTAATGGCACTCTAGAAATATGAGGTATTTTAAGACAGAATCTTCCCATGGACCCTCAAATCAAGTCAAAACTATGGGAATTTTCTGCCTAAAATACCAGAGCTGAGATTAGGAATCCCCAACCACAACTTGCTAGCTATGAAGCCTTGGACAAAACACTTAATCACTTTGAGTCATAGCCCTGTGACCTTTAAAGAAGGGATAATGGTGTTTCTAATATTTAGCTAATTCATTTGTTGTGAGAAAGGTGCTTTGTATAAATGTCAGTTGATTATTGTTGTTCCTGTTGTTCTTATTAAAATGATGATGTCACCTATATGGTCCTTCCCAACGTCTACTCTTACCAAGAAAATGCAGAGTATCCCATAGGTTAGAATCCCCAAGCCCATTTGATTTGACATAATCCCTTACTTTTGGATGAGGTCTTAAGCATCCATTTCCCCAATGCCTTGTTATATCTATTATCTCACTTTGGTCTCACAACAACCCTATGAGAGCAGGAAAGACAGAGATTCTCATCCTTACTTTACAGCTAGAGAAACAAAGATATAGGTGCCTCTGGGAGGTCAGCACACACACACATACACACACACACACATATGTGCCCTAGTGTCACACAGAAGAGTAGAAATTGAGCCGAAACTAGAATCTAGGCCTTCTAATTCCCCATCTAAAGCACACATTGTCTATGTGACAATACTTTGCTTTATACTTTTACATACAGGGAGGGATGGCGAGGGAGGCATGAATGATTCTTCTCCCATGTAGGAGGAAAGCTGAGGGTGGGGTAGTGACTCACAGGACAGTGGTGGAAGTGGGAAACATCACCAGGAGTCTTCACTGCCAGCATGGAAGAGAGATGGTTGGCTTGTGAACAATAAGAAGCAGGGGGTGGAAGGGCACTTTTTAGCACTCAATTATATTCTGTGTAGAATGTTATTGTCTACTGTATTGTATTGTTCTTCATTGTCTCCTGGAAGCCTTGTCATGAAATTATAAGTTACTTGAGGAAGGGGATGATGTCCCATACTTCTCCAGTCCCTCATTGGATCCTAGCACTGGGCTTATAGTATGTATTAAAAAGAAATGAGTTTTTGAATTAAGGATTTCTAGATTCGATTCCAAACCAATTGGACATTTGCTTCATCACCAGGATTATTCCTATCTTCTCCTATCATCACAATCACCTACATAGTCACAGAATCTCAGAGGGAGAAAAAAACTCAAATGCCTGCTAGTGAGATCTATGATTGAACAAATCCACTCAAAACATATTTGGCAAATGGTCTATTATTAGGGAGCACACTACTTTCTGAGATAGCCCCTTCTAGCCATTTCAGCCAGGTCTAACTCTTCACAACCCCATTGGAAGTTTCCTTGGCAAAGATACTAGAGTTGTTTCCAATTTCCTTTTCCAGTTCATTTTACAGATGAAGAAACTGAGGCAAACAGGGTTAAGTGACTTGCCCAGGGTCACAAAAAAGTATGTGTCTGAGGCAAGATTTGAACTCAGATCTTCCTGATTCCAGGCTCAGCACTCTATCCATTGTACCACTTAGATTCCACTTTAAGATGGCTCTAATAGCAAGTTTTTTTGCTTATATCAAACCCACTTCTTCCTCTTTGCAACATTCACTCACTGCCCCTTGTCCTGCCTATAGGAGTCAATCAGAACAAGTTTGATATCTTTTCCATGTAATAGTCCTTCATGTACTTGAAGACAGCTATCCTGCCCCCCTTAACTCTACTTTTCCTGAGTTCCTTTAGCTGATCCTCATATAGCCCTATGGTCCTGGCTGCCCTAGGCTTGATATGCTGTCCAGTGATGTGTCCTGTCTAAAATGTGGTGCTCAGGACCCTATTAACTTCATAGTTTTCCAACTATGCTTTCAAGGAGGCAAATAATGGGGGCTGTCCATGGAAGTTGAAAAAGATTTAAAGAATCAGACAATCCAATCAAAGTTGAATGCTGTGGAAGAGAGAAATTCTAAAATGAATGCAAGGACTGGATTTTGTAAGGTTATCTCATGAAAAAATGAGATAGAACTCTGGCTGCCAATGGGGGATGAGAATGGAACATTCCAGCTAAGAAAAGGAGTGGAGCAGTTGGAGACTGCTCTTTTCTCTCTTTGACTTGAAGAGGGAAGGAGCAAAATCCTCATTGAGCCTACTTAGCTACAAATCTACAAATCCCTTGTTGAACAGAAAAAGATCCAGACTAACCATCTGTTTTACAGTGATGGGATAGAGACTTTTTCCTTTCAGGGAAGACAATAGCCTATTCTTCAGAAGACTCATTCAAGCTATATCTCTGTGACCATAAATACCATCATTTTGAACCTACAAAGACATTAAGATCATCTTGGACTTAGTTCCCAGACTTGTGCCTCAAACCCCTGAAGACATCTATAGGAGGGAGATAGTTCAGGGACTCCCTGTTTCCTCTTTCCTAACTTACACCCAACCCCTTTATCTAATAAATAGTTATTTTTACTTTACTGAGAACTCAGACTCTTAAATGTACTAAAGGGGGATTACAAATACAAAGAGAAAGAGATTGAAGGGGATTTTCTCTTACCCTTTAGCTCTGGTCAGATCTAACTCCATCATACAGACAGCTCTGCCTGGAGGGAGGGAGAATTGGTATTCCTCTTTATCTGTTCCCTCTCCCTATCTTACCTGTCAAAACTTTGATTCCTTGATTCCCCACTAGTACAATGCCAAGGACTTTTTGTTGATATGTTCAAGGAAAAGTCATGTGATTTAACCCAAGACACCCAAGGGAACATAGATGGGGCACAGGCAAGAAAGGCAGCATCCAATTGCCAAAAGCTACTAATGCCTCCAAACTGAGGCAAACCAACAACCCCATTCTCTGGGACCAAGTTTGATACCCTGAAATGAAAAGGAAGAGCAGAGAAAGCTATGACCAGTGATGTCACTAGAGAGTCTCAGGCATGAGAGTCTTAGCAGGAGAAGGGAGTCCATTGGTCTTCCTAGAAGCTGCTCTCAGAATTTAGTACATCCTTAAACCAAGCTTCCACCAGTTTAATAGAAGAAGGAGTCCATCTTACTTCAAGCATTCAAGGCAGCTCAAAGAAGCTGAGGAAGAATCTTATTTTATAAGGAAGGGGCAAGGCCACACTACTATTCATTTGATTAGTTTGCCATCCCTGATGTCACCAAAAAAGAAGGATGGAAATGCTAATTATTTTTTAAAAACCCTTACCTTCTGCCTAGTATTGGTTTCAAGGCAGAAGAGTGGTAAGGGCTAGGCAATGGGGACAAGTGACTTGCCCCCCATATTTTTGTTAATGTAGTCTCAGATCTCATTAGCTTCACCATCCTTATTCCTTCCAACACCACCAATGCTAGCAACAGCATCAGTACTCCTACCATTACCATCATCAGCACCATAACCAGCACAACCCACATCACCACCATCACTACCATCTCACCATGCCTCCATAATCAAATAACATTCCAAATTACTTAGGTAATGGCCCTGCACTGAAGATCACAAATGCAGGAAAGACAACCTGTCTCTGGGAGCTTTTGTCTAAAAGCAAGGGCATTGGGGCAACTGGGTGGCTTGGTGGATAGGGAGCCAGGTCTCAAGATGGGAGGTCCTAGGTTCAAATGTGGCCTCAGACCCTTCCTAACTGTGTGACCTGTGAAGATTGGATTTGGCTCTCTCCTGATTATAACAATGAAGGTACTTAGGGCTTCCTGGATTGTAAAGATTAAATTATAATCCCCTGCCTATTTTTAGATTTTAATGCCCGAAGTGTAAACACAGTACTTAAAGTTGAGTATGAAGATCTACCCATTTGGGATTTTAACCACAAAAATGTGTGAGCACCCATTTCATACATTGAGTGGGAAGTCTGTGACCCACTTGTGAAAGAGTGGGCAGTTCTGGAATGGAGCATCAGCTGTGATTGGTAGACGTAAAATTTAGGGGAAGTGACACTAGAGAAAAGGTCTTTAAAAGTGGAAACAGAGACACAGAGATACAGACACATGAAGGGAATCACTTGGAGTGAAGACACTTGGAGTGAGGAGAGACTTAGAGTGAAAAGGGACACTTGGAGTTTGAAAGAGACACACTTGGAGTGGAGCCTGATGGAGTTGAGACTGATAAAAGAATCTGCTGATTGAACTGACAACATGGTGAGTGACTTCCTTCCTTGCCCTTTCTGGAGGTGTGAGCCTCCAGGAAAGGCCCATCATCTTGAGACTGGGGTATTAAAATTTCTACCTGGCTCAGAGGAAGCTCTCTCTCTCTCTCTCTCTCTCTCTCTCTCTCTCTCTCTCTCTCTCTCTCTCTCTCTCTCTCTCTCTCTCTCTCTCTCTTTCTCCCTCCCCTCTTTTCTCTCTTCTTTAATATCTCCCCTCTATTGTGTAAAAATAAACTACCATAAATTCCATTTTACTTTAGTAATTCATTTTTGGGATTTAGAAATTAAATCCCTGGTGACCAATTAAATATTCAGTCCAACCATAAATTTTACAGACTCTGAGCAAGTCACTTAACCCAAGTTCCCTAGCCTTTATTCCCCTTCTGTTTTGGAACTGATGGTATCGATTCTAAGAGATAAGATAAGGGTTAAAATAAATAAATAAAAGCAAGGGCATAAACCCAGATTGAGGCTGGGAGATAAATGGAAGACACCAACACAGTCCAAGGTATAGCTCTTCCTCTAAGATTCCTATTTCTACTAATGACATCCCCAGCTTCTCAGTTACCCAATCTCAAAGCCTCAAGACTTTCCTAGGTGGTGTAGCAGAGTGAGTATTGTATGAGTCAGGAAGACTCAAGTTCAAATTCTGCATCAGACACTTCACTAGCACATCACTTAATGTTTCTCAGTCTCTTTTCCTTTTCTGTAAAATGGGTATAATATTAGCACCTATCTCACAGGATGGTTGGGAGGCTCAGATGAAATTTTATTTGTAGATAGATAGCTATACACATACATATATACAATTACTCATATACACACCTACATAGGTGTGTGTATGTATATAACTAATACTGATATATTATATAAATACCTATATAGAGATATATATAGGTACACACATAAACCTACATATGGATATGTAGTTACATATATATATATATATGTGTGTGTGTGTGTATACCTTTACATGCACATACATCTCTCTGTATACATATATATATACATACACACACATATACACTATAGAGAGAGCCCTTGGAAACTTAATGTGCTATATAAATTTTAGTTATTGTCTTGGTATCATCTTTTGAATCTTCTCTCTCCTGCATCTTCACATATAATTAGTAAGCAAGTACTAATGATTTCCCACTTCCCTGCCAATCTATCTCCCTCTTGTCCTTATTTTCCAGCTTTGCTGCCCTCACCTCTAATCCAGGCCCTCATTACCTCCGGCAGAGTATTGTAAAAACTGTCTCCAGTTTTTCCTGATTCCAGTAAATCTTGTCACCATCTTGGATTAATCTCCTGAGAGTACCTCACTGCACCTATCATTTCCTTTGTTTTCTAAGCTTTCGGTTATTTTTGAATACCAACATGGCAAAGTATAAATTTCTTCTCTGGATATTTGAGTCTCTTCATGGTCTGGTCCTATTTATTCTGCTCAGAAAGGAAGAAGAGATCACAAAAGCCAGCTTTGCTTCAGGAGGAACAAGCCTTGACATTTTTATTCTCCTCCTGGCTCTATTTCTGATTCTCTAGATTTTGAAACCATAACCCACCTGCCTTCTTATCCAGAACTTCCCTCAGTGCCCTGGGGACTTTTTCATCTGAAATATCCCTCCACATTGCTGTCCCCCTTCCTCATTGGTGTGAACCACCATCAACACTTGTGGCTATGCTTCTGACTCTCCAGACTTTGCTACCATGTCCACACATGGGTATCTTCTTTCCAACCCAACCATTCCCACACATGGATACTCTCTCTCCAATCCATTTAGCCTCTTTTTCTTCCTTTATCAGAATATAAACTCCTTTTGAGGACAAGACTTTCTTTTTGTTTTTATTTGTAGCCCTAGTATCTAGCACATTTTAAATGCGTGTTGCCTCTTGCCTTTACAGGCTATTTGTACTGACTTTTTTTTAACCAATCAGTAACTTTTTTTAACAGTTAGTGATAGATAGGGAAATGTCATTAATATCATATCATATCATACATCATATCATAGAAATAGATTTAAGCATAGGATTTAATAAAGTCTCTCATGCTACTCTCAGGGGGGAAATGGAAATATAGGTGATATGATAACATAGTAAAGTGAATTTTGAACTGGTTCAGTGACTGGACCCAGACTATCATTAATGGTTAAATCTCCATTTGTCTTCAGTGGAGCCTTTCTCAGAGATCTATACTTAACCTGATTTGTATGACAGTAGGTATAACTAGTAGATGGAGCAGGAGAAATCATATCCCATTTACCCAACTTCTCTCTTTGCCCAAAAATGGGATAGAGTTTATCCTCCAGAACCAGGGAGTCTCAGCAACAGTCGTGGCTCCAATCTGGTTTAATTTTCCAGAGAAAATCTAAGAGAGCCCCAAGTTCTTTTCTGCTTAGGAAAGCTATAGGGTCATACATAAAACGAAACTGTGACTTATTAGCCGCCAGAGAGGTCTTTTAACTCACCATGGCAAACTATAAGGTCCTACATTAATAGTCTGTGAAATACCAAAAAACAAAAAAGAAATTAAAACAAAATTCTAAAAACAAACAATCCTTGGGACCATCCATTGTCTATATTCTGATCTCAAGTAATGGTAAGCTTGAAGATAAAGGAAATAAACTCATTTATTTTAAACCCTGAGAATCAATACTGTATGTTGGTCCCAAGACTGAAGAGTGGTAAAGGCTAGTCAATGGGAATTTAAGTGACTTCCCTAGGGTCACATAGCTAGAAAGTGTCTGAAGTTAATTTTGAACTCCCACCTCTAGGCCTGTGCTACCTAGTGGTTCAAATCTAGCCTCAGATAATTCTAGCTGTGTGATCCTGGGCAAGTCACTTAACTCCCATTGCCTAGCCCTTACTGCTCTTCTGCCTTAGACTCTAAGTATTGACCCTAAGAGGGAAGGTAAGAATTTTTACAAAGAGAGAATTAGTCTAATAAACCATCAAAAGCTATGGAAGGGAATAAAACAGTAGGACATATTTTAGCTTTATCTAAATGCACACAATGAGGCTAGGGAGGAAAGAGAAAGATGTCCCACAGTCACTTGGCTTCACAGCTGAGGGAGAAGTAGAGAGTCGATAAATTCATCAGGTCCTAAAGAGTAGAAAGTGCAACCATGAAAATTTCAAGTTCTGCCCAGACAGCTCACTCTAAGCAGAGCAGGGAACCCGTGAAGGCTCTAATTGCTCACATTTAAATTCAGTTTGGGGCAGCAGTGCCCTTCATTTGCTATGGGCTCATAGTTCTCCTTCTTGGCTCTTATCCCCTTCAAGGAGAGTCCTTCTATCTCAAGATCCCTCAGTCTTGCTTTCTCTTGGGAAAACTACATTTCCCATCAGTCCTCTCCCTACTCTTGTGCCATGGATTTGGCTTAGATGGAATGTTTATCACATCTGCAAAATGCACAAAATTCAGAGGGATGGCTAATGGTTGAGATGATAAAACCAAGATTCTAAAAAGATCTTGACTGGCTAGAATATTGGGCTGAATCTAATTAGATGAAATTTCATAAGGATAAATGTTAAGCCTTAAACTTGCAAAGTTTCATTTTTTGAACCCAAGTAAGAGATGAGGGAGATGTGATTCAGTATCTGAACAAGCTTAATATGAATCATTATGATATGGTGAGAAGCTAACATAATTAGTCTTTAAGATATTTGTAGGATCCAGAGTTTGGAAAATGACAGTGTCATTCTATTCTGTTCTAGTAAAAAGAAATCTAGGATGTTACATTCAGAGGCTTCTGGGCAGAACAGTGGATAGAAAGCTAGGTCTGGAGTCAGGAAGATCTGAGGACAAATTCTCCCCTCAGAAACTTACTAGCTGTATGATCCTGAGAAAGCCACTTCACCTCCATCTGCTTCATGAGGCAGTTGCCTTATGCCTTATGAGGATAATAATAGCATCTACCCCCTAGCTTTGCTGTTAGGCTTAGATAAAGTAGTATGTGTAAAATACTTAGCACAGTGCCTGGCACACCGTAGGCTCTTAAGAAATGCTTGTTTCCTTTCTGCCCACCTTTTGGATGCCATATTTTAGTTGGGTTGGAGGGAATCAAAGGGAATGCAATGGGAGGGGGAAAGGAGGCAAAGTCCCCTAAATATGCTATATGAAGATTGTTTGAAGGAACTAGAACTGTAGATGATTTGGGAGAAATAAAAAATGTATATTAGTGTATTTAAGTATTTAAAAAGCCATCATAAGCCAGAAGGATTAGACTTGGCTCCAGAGGGCAGAATCAAAGAGAATAGGTGAAAAGTTCAACAAAGTAAGTTTAGACAAGACAAAGAAAAGATAAAAAACATCTTAATAAGTTAGCCAAAATTAGAATGGGCTGCCTTTGGGAGGTAGTGGGTTCTTCCTAAATGGAGGTCTTCAAGCAAAGACTGGTGAGTGGCTCATCAGATATGTCATAGGAAGAATTCTTTTTCAGGCAAGGATTGGTCTAGACAGTTGCTGAGATCCCTTCCAACCTTGAAATTATTTGAATCTGGGAACCCTATATCTTATTGTTTCTTACTACGAACTTTCCAGATAATCCAATCTCCTAGACTCACCCCTACTCACTCACAAGCGAAGATTTTGTTTGTGTTGTTTGTCATTTGCCTAGAAAGCCCTCAATCCAAATCCTTTGAGGATCTTTTCAATTCCACCTCTCTTATGAGAGATCTTCTCTCATTTCCTCTCCCAGCTTTAAGAAATTTCTCTTTCCCCAAGTTTTATAAGACTTTTTTCTACCTTTTCTAGTCACATCCTGCATGTGTTGTGGTTATGTGTCTTCAAGTTTCATCTCCCTTTCAAGAAATGGCCCAAGACCTTATCTAGTATATGGCTCAGTACCTCCCTCACCTCTCTAGTTCTGTTCAATTGAATGCAACAAGCATTAATTTATCACCTGCTATATTCAAGATGTTTTATTAAGCACTGGGGAAAGAGAAAACTTTATAAGTAGTTCTTACTTTCAAGAAGTTTATATTCTACTGAGAAAAGGTGATATTTAATAGGTTAACTAAAGGGACCACCAGCAGTTCCTATATAATGAACCTATGGGTGGTGACCTGAGAAGGAGAATGAAGGCTAGAGGAATATGGATGAATAGATAATGCAGTTAGAGGGAGAAACTTGGGAACAAAGACTCAGTGACAACAAGATAAAACACGTGGGGAGTTGTGAGCTCCATTAATACCTCTCTAGAAGAAGATAACAAGCGGAGAAATCATAAGTAGGAGAAACAAGAGAACATGTGGGGAGCCGACATCTCTGGGATTCCTCCCATGGGCCAGAACGCCAAAATATTAATGGGAGATATGTGGGGTAACTGCGTTGCATGAATAGCAATTTAGGCAAAACCAAGAGATGTAAGGTTAAGAAGTGCAAGAGGCAAGAGGGAGAGCAAGGGCAAGAGAGGCAATGCAAGAGATGTAAGAGAGAGTTCCCCAATTTTTATTGGAGATTTTAGGAATGTGAAGTGGGAGGCGATTAATGAATACGTGATATGACATAGGTTTTAACATTGGTTGATTTGACAATCACAAAATCAAAGAGGAGGAGATTAATCCAACATGTGCTTTGAAAAGGAATGTGGTCCCACAAGGTGCGAGCTAGGACACTGTGGGCAGCAATGCCCCACCCAGGAATTCACTTGTCCTTTGGACTGTCACTTTCCATACAATGATCATTAAGTGATCTGACCATGAGTCTGGTAAATGAATACATAGGATACAATATCAATACATCAATCATATTTCCAAGATGCTAACATGCCTGGTATGCTACATTAATGTCCCCCCCAGCAATTTGTGAGTTATAGATGAGTTTAATATATGCCATTAAAAAGTAAAAGGGAGCAAGAATGAGCTAATAGGACTTGGAATATGTATCTAGAAGGGAAGGAAGGAAGGAAGGAAGGAAAGAAGGAAGGAAGGAAGGAAGGAAGGAAGGAAGGAAAGAAGGAAGCAAGGAAACAAGGAAACAAGCAAGGAAGCAAGCAAGGAAACAAGCAAGGAAGCAAGCAAGGAAGGAAGGAAGGGAAAAAATCAGATTACATTCTATGTTAATCAGACCATAGCTGGAATACTGTATTCAGTTTTAGGCATGCCATTTTAAGAGGGGAACTAACTAGAACAGAACTAGAAGAGGTTCACCATGATGGTGAATGTGTGTGATGGTGAATGTGTCCTAGAAACCACAACAGAAGAGGAATTTTTGCCAAAAAGAGAAGTAGATATCTAACCTTAAGAAAAGAAAACTTGGGAAGGAATATCATTCTGGTGTTAAAATATTTAAAAAGTTGCTTTGGGGAAGAGGGATTAGACTTTTTCTGTGTTGCACCAGAAAACAGAAATGAGGCCAATGAAGGCAAGTTTCAGGGAATCAAATTTCATTTCAACATTAGGTAAAATGAATATTGAGAAACAGCATGTTGTAGCAGAAAGAAACTATTTGACTCAAGTCAGAAGATTCATATTTGATTATGGTATTATTTGGGGCAAATCATTGAATTTTTTGGAATTTTTCTTTTCCCATAAATGTGTGGGGAAGCAAAGGGAATGATGGTATTTGTCAGTATTGTTCTAGAATTGAGACCTGGTTCTCCTGACATAATCCAACTTTTTTTTTATTTTAGAAAAGTCATATCATCCAGTCTACTCTTGGTTTTCTCAACTTTAAAATGAAGGAAATCATGTTAAACATTCTCTGTCTTTTTTGTACTTTTAAATAAGTTTTAGTGGTAACCTTTGTTTTTACTTCATAGTCATTTACATTCATAGTCATAGATTCATCTCTCCTCCTCACTCTCTTCTCATAGAAGTGAACCTTGTCATTTCTCAGTTGTGTCTGACTCTTTATAACTCCATTTAGGGTTTTCTTGGAAGAAACACTAGAGTGGTTTGCCAGTTCTTTCTCCAGCTCATTTTATGGATGGATTTTATGGATGAGAAACTGAGGCAAATAGGGTGAAGTGACTTGCCAAGGGTCACATAACTAGTAAGTGTCTGAGGTAAGGTAAACCCATGAAGATGAATCCTCCTAATTCTAAGCCCAAAGCTCTACTACTGAACCACCTTCCTCTTATAACAAATAAAAATAGTCAAATAAAAACATACAGTATAATATACTTCAACAGATGAAGTATATAGCATTCTGCCCTGGTAGCACCCACCTCTTTCCAAGAGGAAGGAGATGTTTCACCATTTATTCTCTGGGACCCTCAAGAGTTTTTCAGTTTCTGAATTTTGGCTTTTAGTGGTCAAAATTCATTGGGGAGTGAATTCTTCATGGACAAGGGAATATCTTCTGTCTCTTTGTACTCCCAGAGCTTAGGGTTTTCCATGTGAACTGGAATGACCTCCAGGAATTGATGCAGAGTGAAAGGGGCAAAACCAGAAGAACATTGTACACAGAGACTGATACACTGTGGCACAATTGAAAGTAATGGACTTCTCTACTAGTAGCAATGCAATGATCCAGGACAATCCTGAGGGACTTATGAGAAAAACCACTATCCACATTCAGAGAAAGAACTGTGGGAGCAGAAACACAGAAGAAAAACAACTGCTTGATCACATGGGTCGATGGGGATATGACTGGGGATTTAGACTCTAAACAAACACTCTAGTGCAATTATGAATAATATGGAAATAAGTCTTGATCAACGACCCATGTAAAACCCAGTGGAATTGTGCATCCTCTACAGGAGGGGGTTGAGGGGAGGGGATGGAAAGAACATGAATCTTGTAACCATGGAAAAATATTCTAAATTAACTAATTAAATAACCCCCCCCCACAAATAAATGGATAAAGAAACATGTGCGAGATACTTGGGATGCAAAGAAGGATCCTTCTGAGATTACCTTCTGTTTACACCATATATATATATATATATATGTATGTATATATATGTGTATGTATATATATACATATATACATGTATATAGTGTGAACTTTAGATTACTCCACCCTACTTAGTCTAACAAAAATCAGGAAATTGTGAACTTTAGATTACTCCACCCTATTTAGTCTAACAAAATCAGGAATGTCTATACCCATACTTAAGGATTAAGTATTTAGGAGGATGGCTTATGACAGACATGTGCTAGCAAATGACAAATCATAAACAACTGACAGACCCCTGGGCTGTCCTAAGTCAAGCCTAAGATATCATTGGTACATGTGAGACACAGGAAAGTGATGTAAAACTGTCTATATATTTCATGTTGCTTCCTCTCTTGGGCCTCTTTAATGGTAGAGAGGTAGCTGGCAGCAGCTGGCTGAGCATGTCAATATCTTGGCATGGCAGCTGCTATTGTCCAGTTTTTAGTGGTGAGTTTTCCTTGATACCATACTGGAGGAAGCCTAGTAACCTAGTTCGGTGAGGCGTCTTCTCTGAGATCTCTTAGAGTTTTAGGCTGATTCTTTCTCTTTTACCTTCCAAACACTATCCACTTAAAAGCCTCTAATCTTCTTCAGAAACCTTGTGGTGGAGGATTTTGAACTCCCCCCTGGCACAGGCCAGGTGGGAGAAATCCTATACCCTCTCCCTCTCTCTTCTCCTTGATTTCTTCCCTATATGTTGATTAAACCACCATATATTTCCAAACTGACTTGGGCATTTTTATTTGGGATATCCCCTGGCAACAAAAATTAAATTTAGATTAGGTCACGACCCTAAATTTTCCTTACAATATATAGTAAATACATAGTTATTTGCATGTTGTCTTCATTAAAAAAAAAAAAATTAACCCCTTACCTTCCGTCTTAGAATCAATATTGTATATTGGTTCCAAGGTAGAAGAGCAGTAAGGGCAAGGCAATGGGGGTTAAATGACTTGCCCAGGGTCACACAGCTTGTTTCCCTTTTTAAAAAAAGTGTGAACCCCTTGAGAGCAGGGTTCCTGCTTTTGCCTTTCTATGTATCTCCAGCTTTTAGCACAGTCCTTGACCTAGGGTAAGCATTTAGTAAATGCCTGTTAACTGACTGATTGACTGACATGCCGTGGTCTCCACCTTCTGGGAGGTTTTGGCCTGGCACCAAGAAGACAAGACAGTCTATGTCCAGTGTCCAATGAGGTCTGCAGATAAGAAGCAAGGCCTGGGTAGTAGGTGCTCCATAAATATTTGCAGAATTGGATTGAAATTAAATGAGCTTAGAGCACTGTCTAGCCACTTTTAAGTGATGAGACCCCCGTGCATTTGAGATGCCCTCATCCAGCCTCAGCTTCTTGGGGCAGCTTTAAATCTTCTGGCATCTTGGTCCCTGGAGGATTCTTCTCTGGCAAGTTGCCCTCAGGGAATTAAACTCAGAGCTGAGTTTCCTGCATTTGACAAGTTGGCGGTTGTTCTCCTATCTGCAAAACTTGAGGTCACTGAGTGATGTCCTGCTCTCAAGGCTCATTCATCTTGTGAGTCACTCACCCTATGTCCTGATGGGGAGCAAAGCCTGAGAACATTCCCAGTGTCTTGGTCACTCCAACTACTCTCTTCTCTTCCACTGTTAATCATGTCTTTTTCTTGTTCCCCCTGAGCCAGCTAGACCACAAGGAGTAGCCCCCTTTCTTTGAGGAACTCAAAGCACTTGGCAAAAAATGGTCGTGAATTAAGTTCTCTCTGTCAGGGCAGATGCTGAAGTTGCTTCTGTGAAATGGGGGCTCTTAGGTGTCTTTAAATGTTTAAGAGAGGGAGGTGGAGTCAAGATGGCAGTGTAGAGGCAGCAAACGTTCAGGCCTCTGAAAACCCATCCTTACCAATTGCAAACTAAATGCTCCTAGGGGACTGATAGTCAAACCTAACAACAAGACAGAGCCAAGGAACTCTCCTGCTGGACTCGACTTAAAAGGTACACCCCCAAAAGCTGGAATTCAAGAACACTCTGGTTTAAGGGGAAGGAAGAAGGAAGGTCCCGGGACCCCTCCCCCACCTAGAGCACTAAGCTTCCAGTGGCAGCTGGAACCTCTGGGCAGGCAAAAGTGCTGGTCTGGAGGGAGTACCTTGTGGGCAAAGCAGTGCCAGGCTCAGAGTGTCCAACACAGGCAGTGGGGATGCAGATAGAGGAGAAACACAGAGAGGGAGGCATACTTGCAGGAGCAGAGACACTCCATATTTCCCCCTCCTTCCTGAGGTTTTGGTCCCTGGGTACATCCAGCAACCCAGCCAGACTTAATCCCATCAAAGCCTCCAGAGGACAGAGAAGTTCAAGATCCCAAACCCCTCCCTCACAGACTGCTGGACTTAATCCCAACAAAGCTTCCAGAGGGCAGAGAAGCTCAAGTTCTAACACCCCTCCCTCACAGACTTCACTGAGAGATTTACTGACAAAACTCCAAGGGAGAAGGTGGAAAGAAAAGCCCAAAACAAAAAAAAAGAAGAAGAAGAAGAAAAAGAAATAAGAGGAGCAAGAACTCAAGCAATAGCAGGGAGTAAAGAAGGGGTAAATATGAGCAAACAACATAAAAAGAAAAAAGAAATTACAATCAACAACTTCTATACAGGCAATGAACAAAGAGCAAAAGGAACAGAGAAGGATGAGGGAATTCCAAGCAAAACAAAACAAAACAAAAACAAACAAACAAACAAAAAAACAGAAAACCCAGGAAATTGGATACAGGCTCTGGAAGAACTCAAAATACAATTCAAAACACAATTAAGAGGGGCTGAAGACAACTTTAAAAGCAAGATAAGTCATCTGGAAACAGAAAACAGTGTCTTGAAAGTCAAAATTAATCATCTTGAAAATGAGGCAAAGGAGATGAAAGAGGAGGCAAAGAAGATGAAAGATGACCTCCAAAGAAAATCAGATCAGAAGGAGAAGGATGGCCAAAAATCCAGGGATGAAATCCAGTCTTAAAGAACCAGAATACAACAATTAGAAGCAAGTGACTTCACAAGGCAGCAGGATACTATAAAGCAAAATCAAAAGAATGAAAAAATTGAGGAAAATATTAAGCATCTCATTCACATAACAGAAGATTTAGAAAATCATTCCAGGAGAGACAACTTAAGAATCATTGGTCTACCAGAAAACCATGAAAAAAGAAAAAGCCTGAACATCAGAAATACAGGAAATTGGGGGCAGCTGGGTAGCTCAGTGGATTGAGAGCCAGGCCTAGAGACGGGAGGTCCTAGGTTCAAATCTGGCCTCAGACACTTCCCAGTTGTGTGACCCTGGGCAATTCACTTGACCCCCATAGCCTAACCCTTACCACTCTTCTGCCTTGGAGCCAATACACAGAATTGACTCCAAGACAGAAGGTAAGGGTTTAAAAAAATAAAAAAAATTTTTTTAAAGTACAGGAAATTATCGAAGAAAACTGCCCCGATATTCTAGAACAAGAGGGAAAAGTGGAGACTGAAATCCACAGATCACCTCCTGTAATTAATCCCTAAATGACAATACCCAGGAATGTTATAGCCAAATTCAAGAACTATCAGAACAAGGAAAAAAATATTACAAGCTGCTAAGAAGAAGTCATTCAGATACCATGGAACCACAGTGAGGATAACACAGGATCTGATTGCATCTACACTGAAGGATTAAAATGCATAGAATATGATATTCTGGAAAGCAAGGGAACTAGGTCTACAACCAAGAATCAACTACCCAGAAAAACTGACTATATTCTTACAAGGGAAAGTATGGTCATTTAGCAAAATAGAAGAATTCCAAGCATTTGTAAAGAAAAGACGAGACCTGAACAGAAATTTTGATGCCCAAGCACAGAACTCAAGAGAATCATCAAAGGGTAATTAAAAACAGGGAAAAAAGAAAAACAAAACAAAACAAAAACCCTTTTTTTTTTAAAGAGACGCAATAAGTTAAAAGGATATGTATCCCTATAAGAAAAGAAGTCATTGGTAACTCTTAAAAATTGTGATTATCACCTGGGCAGCTAGAAGAATTACAATTAGAGGGAACAGTGACAAACTGTATAGGATGAAATGCCAAGACATAAATATGTATATAGATATATGTACACATAAATACATATATATGTGTATTGTATATATATATATAATATATATATATATATATATATATGCAACTAGAGCTAAAAAGAGGCTAATACTAAAAGAAATGGAAAAAGAAACAAAAGGAGATACATTTATATGTCACAAAGGAGCTCATGGCAGGAGTGGGGGAGAACATCAATACCCTGGAAGGATAAAGAGGTTGGAGATAGGAAAAACTCAAAACTCTTATGTGCATTGAAATTGACTCAAAGAGGGAAGAACAATCCAATCCACTGGGGCAGAGAATTGATTTTTGCCCTATAGGGAAGTAGAAGGGTAACAAATGAACTGGTGGTGAGGGAAGCAGTACAAGGGAGGGGGGTTTGGGGTGTAGTTTAAAAAGACTGTAAAGAAAATAAGGGGGGAATAAGAAGGGAGGGGTAGAAAGGGAAGTAAAATAAGGGTGGGAATTAGGGGGACTGATTAAAAGCAAAACATTGGTGTAGAAGGAAATAGTGAAAGAAGAAAAGGCAGGACTAGGAGTAGAAATCAAAATGCTGGGAAATACACAACTGGTAATCATAACTCTGAATGTGAATGGAATGAACTCACCCATAAAACACAAGCAAATAGCAGAGTGGATTAGTGGATTAGTGGAATCCAAAACCCTACCATACACTGTCTACAAGAAACACACATGAGGAAGGTAGATACACATAGGGTAAAAGTAAGAGGATGGAGTCAAATCTATTGAGCATTAACAGATAAAAAGAAGGCAGGAGTCGCAATCATGATATCTGACAAAGACAAAGTAAAAATAGATCTAGTTAAAAGAGATAGGGAAGGTAATTACATCCTGATAAAAGGCAGTATAGACAAGGAGGAAATATCAGTACTCAACATGTATGCACCAAGTGGCATAGCATCCAAATTTCTAAAGGAGAAACAAGTGGAGCTCAAGGATGAAATGGATAGAAAAACTATATTAGTGGGAAACCTGAACATTCCTCTATCTGAACTAGATAAATCAAACCAAAAAATAAATAAGAAAGAGGTAAGAGAAGTAAATGAAATCTTAGAAAAATTAGAGTTAGTGGATATGTGGAGAAAAATAAATAGGGACAAAAAGGAATACACCTTCTTTTTAGCAGCACATGGTACATTCACAAAGATTGACCATGTACTAGGGCATAAAACATTGGAAACAAGTGCAAAAGAGCAAAAAAAATAAATGCAACTTTCTCAGACCACAATGCAATGAAAGTAATAATTAGTAAGGGTACATGGAGAAGCAAATAAAAAATTAATTTGAAATTAAAAAATATAATTCTCCAAAATCGATTAAAGAACAAATCATAGAAACAATTAATAATTTCATTGAAGAAAATGACAATGATGAGACATCCTTTCAAAATCTATGGGATGCAGCCAAATCAGTATTGGTGGGAAATTTATATCCTTGAGTTCATATATTAACAAATTAGGGAGGTCAGAAGTCAATGAATTGAGCATGCAAATTAAAAAACTAGAAAGTGAACAAATTAAAAATCCTCAGATGAAGACTAAATTAGAGATCCTAAAAATCAAAGGAGAAATTAATAAAATTGAAAGTCAAAGAACTATTGATTTAATAAATAAGACTATAGCCTGGTACTATGAAAAAACAAATAAAATAGACAAAGTACTGGTCAATCTAATTTAAAAAAGGAAAGAAGAAAACCAAATTGACCATATCCAAGATGAAAAGGGAGACCTCACCTCTAATGAGGAGGAAATTGAGGCAATCATTAAAAATTATTATGCCCAATTATATGGCAACAATATGGCAATCTAGGTGATATGGATGAATATTTACAAAAATATAAATTGTCTAGACTAACAGAGGAAGAAATGGACAACCTAAACAACCCCATAACAGAAAAAGAAATTGAACAAGCCATCAAAGAACTCCCTAAGAAAAATCCCCAGTTCCAGATGGATTCACAAATGAATTCTATCAAACATTCAAAGAACAAATAATCCCAATATTATACAAACTATTTGATAGAATAAGCAAAGAAGGAATTCTACTAAATTCCTTTTATGACACAAATATGGTACTGATTCCAAAGCCTGGCAGGTCAAAAACAGAGAAAGAAAACTATGGGTGATCACAAGGATTATTCACTATGACTAGGTAGGATTCATACCAGGAATACAAGGATGGTTCGATATTAGAGAAGCCATCCATATAATTGACCATATTAATAAGCAAACTGACAAAAATTACATGATTATCTCAATAGATGCAGAAAAAGCCTTTGACAAAATACACCACTCATTCCTATTGAAAACACTAGAAAGCATAGGAATAGAAGGGTCTTTCCTAAAAATAATAAACAGAATATATCTAAAACCATCAGCAAACATCATCTGCAATGAGGACAAACTAGAAGCCTTCCCAATGACATCAGGAGTGAAACAAGGATGCCCATTATCACCTCTGTTATTTAACATTGTACTGGAAACACTAGCTGTAGCAATTAGAGATGAAAAAGAAATTGAAAGTATTAAAATAGGCAATGAGGAGACCAAACTATCACTCTTTGCAGATGATATGATGGTCTACTTAAAGAGTCCTAAAGTCCTAAAGAGTCCAACCAAAAAGCTAGTGGAAATAATCACAACTTTAGCAAAGTTGCAGGATACAAAATAAACCCACATAAGTCATAAGCATTTCTATATATCACCAACACATCTCAGCAGCAAGAATTAGAAAGAGAAATTCCATTTAAAATCACCCTACACAATATAAAATACTTAGGAATCTATCTGCCAAGACAAACACAGGAACTATATGAACTCACCTACAAAATACTCTCCATACAATTACAACTAGATCTAAACAATTGGAAAAACATCGACTGCTCATGGGTAGGATGAACTAACATAATAAAAATGACCATCCTATCCAAATTAATTTACTTATTTAGTGCCATACCCATTAAACTACCAAAAAACTTTTTTTTACTGAATTAGAAAAAACCATAACAAAGTTCATTTGAAAGAACAAAAGATCAAGGATATATAGGGAAAACATGAAAAAAAAATGCAAAGGAAGGAGGCCTTGAAGTCCCAGATCTTAAACTCTACTATAAAGCAGTGGTTATCAAAACAATTTGGTACTGGCTAAGAGACAGAAGGGAGGGTCTGTGGAACAGACTTGGGGTAAGTGTCTTCAGCAAGAGAGTCTATAATAAACCCAAAGATCCCAGCTTTTGGGACCAAAACCCACTATTTGATAAAAACTGCTGGGAATATTGGAAGACAGTATGGGAGAGATTAGGTTTGGATCAACATCTCATACCCTACACCAAGATAAACTCAGAATGGGTGAATGACTTGAATATAAAGAAGGAAACTATAAGTAAATTAGGTGTACACAGAATAGTACACATGTAAGATGCCTGGGAAAGGAAAGACTTTAAAACCAAGCAAGAGCTAGAAAAAAGTCACAAAATGTAAAATCAATAATTTTGATTACATCAAATTAAAATGTTTTTGTACACACAAAATGAATACAACCAAAATTAGAAGGGAAGCAACAAATTGGGAAACAATCTTCATAGCAAAAATCTCTGACAAAGGTCTAATTACTCAAATTTATAAAGAACTAAACCAATTGTACAAAAAAATCAAGGCATTCTCCAATTGATAAATGGGAAAGGGACATAAATAGGCAATTTTCAGTTAAAGGAACCAAAACTATTAATAAGCACATGAAAAAGTGTTCTAAATATCTTATAATCAGAGAGATGCAAATCAAAACAACTCTGAGGAATCACCTCACACTTAACAGATTGGCTAACATGACAGCAAAGGAAAGTAATGAATGCTGGAGGGGATATGGTAAAGTGGGACATTAATGCATTGCTGGTGGAATTGTGAATTGATCTAACCATTCTAGAGGGCAATTTGGAACTATGCCCAAAGGGCAAAAAAAGACTGTCTTCCCTTTGATCCAGCCATAGCACTGCTGGGTTTGTATCCCAAAGAGATAATAAGGAAAATAAATAAATAAAAAGACTTGTATTCATATATTCATAGCTGCTCTCATTGTGGTGGCAAAAAATTGGAAAATGAAGGTATGCCCTTCAATTGGGGAATGCCTGAACAAATTGTGGTATATGGTGGTGATGGAATACTATTGTGCTCAAAGGAATAATGAACTGGAGGAATTCCATGGGAACTGGAATGACCTCCAGGAATTGATGTAGAACTAAGGGAGCAGAACCAGGATAACATTGTACACAGAGACTGACACACTGTGGTACAATCAAATGTAATGGACTTCTCCATTAGTGGCAATGCAATGATATGAACAACTTGGAGGGATCTAGGAGAAAGAACACTATCCACATTCAGAGGGAAAACTGTGGGAGTAGAAACACAGAAGAAAAACAACTGCTTGAATACATGGGTCGAGGGGATATGATTGGGGATGTAGACTCTAAATGAACATCCTAATGCAAACATCAACAACATGGAAATAGGGTCTGATCAAGGACACATGTAATACCCAATGAAATTGCACATTGGCTGCGGGAAGGGTGGGGGAAGGGGAGGGGAGGGAAATAATGTGATTCTTGTAACCAAGGAATAATGTTCTAAATTGACTAAATAAATTAATTTAAAAAATAAATGTTTAAAAGAGAAGGGAAGACATTTCCAGCTTCCCAGAAAGATCGTGGTTACTTCTTATCATCCAAAGGGGTATTATAATCTCCAATGAAGAAAATGGGGATCCACTAACAGGGATGGAGGAAGAAAGGGATCCTTTGCTGCTCTAGGATGGGTGATGCTTAGAAGTATCACCTAGAAAGAGAAGTGATCTTGAACTAAAAAGTACTTGTTAGAAAAACAAAAAGAAGAGGACAAAAGGTCAGAATGGTGCAATGGAAGGACTCAAGAGCCAAAATATCTGGGTTATAATTCTGCTTCTGGTACTAAGTAGTTATGAGAACTCAAAAAAGCCACTTCATTGGCTTCAGTTTCCTCAGCTATAAAAATGGGAGAGTTGGATTTGATGATCCCTAAAGTCCCTTTTACCTTTTAAAGACTATGATTCTGTGATTAGGTGATCTCTAAGATCTCTCCCAAGTCCCAGATTCTACGATTATAGGTAACAAAAGAACTTAATATGACTCATCAAAAATTCAGGGGCTAGAGAGCATACATTATGGAAGAGAAGAGAGATCAGTTGATTGATAGGAAAATAGATACATAGATACATAGGGGGAGAGAGAGAGAGAGAGAGAGAGAGAGAGAGAGACAGAGACAGAGACAGAGAGACAGAGAGACAGAGACAGAGAGACAGAGAGACAGAGACAGAGAGACAGAGAGAGAGAGAGAAAGAGAGAGTAAAGACAACAGGACAGAAAATGGCAAAGGGAAATAGAGACAGAGGGAACTTTTAATAGGAGGAGATATTAGCAGAATTGATAGGGAAAATGATATGATTTCATCTAGAAAACAGAAAGGGTTAAACCTGTGACCAAAATAGGAAAGGAACTCATGTGTCCAGAGACTAACAGGTGATCACAAGTCTAGAGCAAGAAGGGATCTTAGAGGGTACCTGATCCATCACCCGTATTTTACAGATGAGGAAAATGAGACTCAAGGAAGTTAACTGATTTGATTAAGATTGCACAGGTAGTAAGTGACAAGCAGGACAAAATAAAGAATGAGGGCATATTTCCTGGCCCTTGCTCCATTCTCTGAGCTCATGCAGTCTTCCTCAGACCAGGCAGCCACCTCCTCTGCCAGCAAGCCACTGGGATCTGGCAAGGAAATAACCTTGGGGCTTTTCCATTCCCAGCAAAGCCTCCTAGTGGGCTATCATCCACTCTGCTGGCATGACTCAGGAACTCAGAGTTCTTTTCCTTGTCTCTCTCAAGGTGGTGAAGGCGACCTAGGCACATTACATCTGGTGCTGATTGCTGGTCCAGGTAGATGGCTTCCTCTGCTCCCATCCGCTCTGCTCACTGCCTGGCTCTGAGTCTCTTCCTCGAACTGTATGTGACCTACTGGAGCAGCTGCTCAGGATCTGAAACTCTCTTTAATTTTGGTATGTACCCAAACCCCACAGGTGTGGGTAGGAGATTCCAGGCTGTGCCCAGTAGGTTGTAGCCTGGCAGACATAAATCTAACATTACTTCCATTTTCAGAATTCCCCATTCCCCTCTCTGACCTCACACTCATAGGCATACTTCTTTTAAATCTCCCCACTTAAGTGCAGTCTGAGTCTTGTGACTAAACGGGGCATGTCTGTTAGCTATAGAAAGAGGAATGGAGGACCTACAGATCCTGGTGCTTCAAGGAGGCTTCTGATGACTTGAGAATGAGGCAAAAAGAATGGATTGATCCGTGTGGGAGTCTTTCAGTGCACCCAGACAGACCAGTACAATAGCCAAATCAGCTTCAGAATGCTCTGAAGCCATCCCCAATTGAGGACATAGGAGAGGAAAGTAGTAGGGATAGTGCACTAAAGTGAGGGTTATGGGGCAGCTAGGTGGATGGAGAGTCAGGCCTATAGTCAGGAGAACCTGAGTTCAAATCTAATCTGACACTTCCTAGCTATGTGACCCTGGGCAAGTCACTTCACTCCATTTTCCTTGCCTTTGCTCTTCTGTCTGAGTTGTTATTAAAGCAGAGTATTTTTTTAAAGCTGTAGATGACAAACCAGGAGTTTTAGTTAGGGTGTTAGCTGCAAAAGAAAAGAAAGAAAAAATACTTGGGGATTAAGTGTTACAGATTTCTAAATTTAGAGAGCTAGTCTGGATTAGGTAAATGATAGGAAAACAGGGCCAGAAGGGACTTATCTTGTCTAATTCCCTCTCCAATATACCTAGTGAATTATCATACAGACTTTATGGAAGACCTTCAAGAAAGGAGGATACCCTAAAAGTCAGATTGGCCTCTTGGATTTAGGAGCCCCTAAATTTCAGGCTCAGACACTAGTTATGTAACCTTGGACAAGCCATTTAACTCTCTCCCAGTGCCTCACTTTCTTCATCTGTCAAATGAAGGAATTAGACTCAATTACTTCTGAGATCCATTCTAGCTCTAAGTCTATGATTCTTTGAGACTCTTAGAAATTAATAAGCTTTTCTGACATCAAATCTGAATTTACTTCTTCATGACTTCCACTTACTGTTTCTGTGCTCGGGTGACAAATAGAATCAGTAGGATCCCTCTTTTATATGACAGCCCTTCAGATACCCAAAGAGCTGTCATGTCCCTCCTGAGTCTTCTCTTCTCAAAGCTAACCATACTCAATTCCTTAAACTGATCTTTGTTGGGGATGATAGTGGGGTGTGATCCTGAGATCCTTCCATTCTGGTCACCCAGCTCTAGACAATGTCCAGCTCAAAACATGAGACCCAGAACAGAGCACTCCAGATGTTGTCTGAGTATGGTAGAGTACAATGCAACTGTGATCTTGGTAGTCTTAGAATGGTGCCTCTAGTTGGGATCCATTGATCAGGAAAGGCTTTAGGAGAAAGAGATTAAAGGCAAAAGCCCTGGGGCCAAAGCGTTATGTTGTTATGCTATGTTACTTTTTGTCCTTGTCTTTGCTTTGTCATTTTCTTTGTGTTTAACACTTTATGACCCCATTTGGAATTTTCTTGGCAAAGATACTAGAGTGATTGACCATTTCCTTCTCCAACTCATTTTATAGATGAGGAAACTGAGGCAAATAGGGTCAAGTGACTTGCCCAGCATCATGCAGTTAGTGTCTGAGATCAGATTTGAACTCATTTCTTCCTGATTCCAGGCCCAGCTACCTCCCAGTAATTTCCTGATATACCTCCTGAAGTGGTACACTTCAAATGAGTTCAAACACCTAGAATTTCAATTATTGGAACCACAATTTATTAATAAAAGAGAGAAGTAAAGAATCTACCAGCTGGGGCAGAATTCCCTAATGGAAAACTGTGCCGGCTTGACATTAAGGAACAGATTATGTAGGGTTATGAGATACAAGTTATTATTCTCCACATACAGGTTCTTATCTGACAACAAACAGACTTTAATATAGGAATTCGAGGTTGGAGACAAGAAGCTGATCCTGGGGTTGTGATCTAAGGAATGTTTATCTTCACTTAGTCAAATGTTAGTTTGCTGACCCTTTGATATTCCTGAAATTCCTCTTTTTTCCTGCCCCCCACGCTAAGTAGAAACCACTTTGTTATCTGCATAAACAGCTTGATCTCCTGGGGGAAGGGAGGCCAGGTCTGTCCCCTAAAAATGTGGACAGGGGTCTATCTGCTTTATCTCTTTTTAATTTTTCCATCTTTGGTCTTTTGAGGGCTACTTCACTCCCTCCCCACCAACCCTTCCACCAAAACAAAGAAAAACAGTGGTCATATCTGACAGCAAATGTTCCATACCCATAGTCTTGCACCTCTGTACCAAGGAGATGATCATCATCCCCCTCTCTGGGAGCCAAATTTAGCCCATAGTATTTAGATCTGGTATCTAAATACCAGAAAGAAAGATCTTAGTATCTTTCATTGTATTCTTTTTCAGTTGGGTCTGGTTCCTCATGACCCCATTTGGAATTTTCTTGGTTAAGATACTGGAGTGATTTGGCATTTCCCTTCTCAAACTAATTTAACAAATCAAGAAACTGAGGCAAACAGGGTTAAGTGACTCCTCCAGAACCACATAGCCATTAAGTGCCCAGATTGGATTTGAACTCTGAAAGATGAGTCCTCATGATTCCAGGTCAGGTGCTATATCCACAGTACCACTGAGCTGCCCCAACTGGGGAAGTATCTTAGAGAGTATCAAATTCAATGACCTCCTCTGATAGCTAAGGAAACTGAAGGATGGACTGACTAGATCATTATCATTGTTGTAGCTAACTGGGCTAGGATTTGAACCCAGGTCCTCTGACTGAAAATTCATTGCTCTTTCCAGTATGTCTTACTCACCTCCCTCTTAGGTTCTTCAAAGAGGAGGAGCTGGTGTTAGGGGGAAGATTGAGAGTTTTGTCAAGGCCAAAAGCCCAGGGCTACAGCTCCAAAAATAACCACAAGCACCCTCACTCCTCCCTAGAGTCTGGAATTCAGCCCCTTCTCTTCCTGAGAGCTAGAAGCATCTATTTCCCTAGACTGACCTTCTAGAGAATAAAGAGTGGACTGGGGCTGGGGTGGAAGGGTGGAACTTCTGTCCATTTTCTGGGTACAGGCCAGAAAGCATTTGTTCTTGAGTGTCCCACAGGAAATAGGAGCAAGAGGAAGCCATCAAGCTGAGGAAGGTGGGGAGAGGACCTTGTCTAAAGAGGACCAGGAACCTTGAGAGATAAGCAGCCCCTGTTTGGATCTCTGGGAAACGAGGCACGTTTGGAGTGCTTAATCCCCAGGCTTCCTGTCTCTATGTCTCTGGGGGGAAATGGCGGAGGTGGAAGGGGACCGGGAATGATAATAACACCTGGCACAAAGTACTTTCACATAGATTTTAGTCCGAAAAGAGAACTGGCCTTGGAGTCAGGAGACCTGGGTCTGAATCTGCCTAGGACACTCAGTAGTTATGTTACTTTAGATAAATCTAACATTTCCGAATGTAGATCTTGTCCTCTTTAAAATGAGGATAATAATATTTATACTATTTGTTACATATAGGGTTGTTAAAAAGAAAGCAATTTATAGATACCACAGCCCTCCAAGCCTAGGAGATGTCCTTAGAACAACTTACACAGTAGGGGTTGCAGGTAAGCCTTGGGAATTCCTAGGAGGCTCTGACTGACTCCTTGAAGATCAATGACTCAGGGTATAGAGGGCTAATTACCTGGGGAGCTCCAGTCTGCATAGGGAAAATGCCAAAAGTGACTGAGAGCAAGATACTCAGAACCAGAGACCATCCATGCAGCCCTGACAACTGGCATTTTGCAGAGTGGTCAAAAGCAAACTCAGGAAGTCACCAGCAGGTACAGACAGCCTGCCTCATAGTTTCCTCTTTTCTTCCTCCTCCTCTTCTTCCTTCTTCTCCTCCTTTTCCTCTTCTACCTCTTCTTGCTTCTCCTCCTTGTCTTCTCTTTCTCTTCTTTTTCCTCTTCCCCCTTCCTCCTCCTATTCTTCTTTCTTTTCAACTTCTTTTCTTCTTTTCCTTTCCCCTTCTTCCTCTTCCTCTTCTTCTTCCTCCTCCTTCTTGACTTCTTCTCTTGACTTGCCCAGGGTCACGCAGGTAGTCTGAGGATTTGAACTCAGGCCTTCCTGACTTCTCCAGGTCTGGTGTTCTATATACCACTCACCTGCCTAACTGAATGTGAAGAGAAAGAGCCACCTCCTCCCCACCCAATTAGAAGAGGAGGAGAGAGGGAAGGAGGCTCTGCTTTGGACTCTGGAAGATGGAATCTCTCTCTTATTATCTTTGAATCCTACCCTCATCCCAAACTGAGCATGGGAGGCTGGATAAATACTTGCTGAATAAATGAATGAACCCTGAAGAAGCCCTGAGGTATTTTCTGGAGGGGCTCCATGCAGGGTTTTGATGTTGGAATAAATTTCTGGACAAGCAAGAACATAGATGCTGATGCCAGTGGCCTGCCAAGGAACCAAGGATGGTTGCAGAAAAGGAAGCTGAGTTGAGGAAGAAAGAGTGGTGAGGGGAGAGGAGTGACTCATCCTGCAGCAGAGACATTGGGTTCAGAAAAGCTGGAAGTGCAGCCCACAGAGCCTGGATCTCATCTCCCTCCTTCTGGAATCCTGGACAATAAGAGTATCTGTTCTGAGGAGTGAGTCAGTCTGGGCCTGGTCCTCTCCACTGGCCTCAGGGGCTCCAGCTGGAGAATGGAGAAGCTCAGAAAGAGAGAAGTTGATCCTGGAATCTTGACCTTCAGAGAGGGGGAGGGAAAGACATGGAGAAGAAAACTCACAAAGAGATGGCTCTGGGACTGATACACTGTGGTACATCGAATGTAATGGACTTCTCTACTAGCAGCAATGCAATGATCCAGGACAATTCTGAGGGACTTATGAGAAAGAACTCGATCCACATCCAGAGGAAGAACTGTGGGAGCAGAAGAAGAACAACTGCCTGATCACATGGGTTGAAGGGGATATGATTGGGGATTTCGACTCTAAACAATCACCCTGGTGCAAATATCAATAATATGAAAATAGGTCTTCATCAATGTTACATGTAAAACCCAGTGGAACTGCATGTCAGCTACAGGAAGAGGGTGGGAGGAGAGGAGGGAAAGAACATGAATCCTGTAACCATAGAAAAATATTCTAAATTAAAGATTATAAATATTCTAAATCAAAGAATTTTGTCTTCTCAAACTGTTCTGACATGGTCCTAGAAAGGTCATCATTTCCTCATTTTACAGATGAAGAAAATTAGAAAGTCAAAGGATCATAGTTAGATTTGGAAGGGACCATTAAGGACATCTAAACCTCTCATTTTACAGTCGAGAAAACTGACATTGATTGACTTTCCCAAGGTCATATGACAAAACCATAAACACATAAAGGTAACATTCCAGGCATTATTGAGGGAGACCTTTCGGGAATAGAAGTCTCCAAAATCCCATCATAAAGGTCTATATATGCTCAGGACAATCCCTATTGTTGATAATTTATCAGACTTTGAAAGAAGAAGCAGCAATGGCCTACTCTGGGTATATGAGTTAGTAGAGGAATTCATAGCAGGACTTTCCAGAACTGGTAGAACCAAAGACCCAAAGCAGAGAGGTGCTGGTAAATGTTTAAGAACCAGCCCTCCAGAGGTAGCTGGGTAATCCAGTGGATAGAGAGTCAGGCTTAGAGATGGGAGGTCCTAGGTTCAAATCTAGTATCAAATCAAATACGTTCTACCTGTGTGATCTTGGGCAAGTCACTTAACCCCTATTGCCTAACCCTTACTGTTCTTCTGCCTTGGAATCAATACCCAATATTGATTCTAAGACAGAAGTTAAGGGTTTTTTATTTTTAAAAAGAGGGAAAGAAAAAAACCCTCTTTCCAGAAAAAAAAATTATATCCACAACACACTTTTAAGTTTAATCCGCATTGTTAACATTTCCTGCATCTCGTGATTCTTAGACGATCAACAAAGCAATAAATCAAACCTTGATTCATATGATTTGTTGATGATTTATATGCTCACTCCGAAAATTTAACAGTCAGCTCTTGGGAGCTGGTACAAGAAGGTCCTAGCTCATCCCTGACCAAAAGTCAAGGAAAGTAACTCTTTGGTGAGAATCTTAGGGAAGATCAGAAAATCCAGGGGAAAATGAGGCCAAGGGAGATTCAGTGAGTTGGCCAAAGTCAAATAATTCCTTTTATATTGGCATAGCTAAGATTGGAAGGTAAGGCCAGAGCCAGCATTTCCTTATAAGAGTGAAGAAAACTAGCAAATTGTGTGTGCACACACACGTGTGTTTAAGCTCCATTGTCCAAATTAACATGACAATGAAAGGGATGGGGGAAGCAACTGAAAGAAAAAAAAGGGAATTGTCAGCTCATGAATAGTAAGGTATCTTGAGCATCCAAGCTTGAAGAAATAAAGAGTGAAATTTTACTTGCAATGGGAGTTTCCTCAGAAGAGTCAGAGGAGTTTAAGAGTTTAGGAAAATCTGGCTTTGTGGGAACCCACCTAAAGGCAGTCCTTGCTTCTCCCCTTCCCTGCCTGCTTCTTCCTCCCCTTGATATCCCTCACCCTACTGGTATTAGTTAGGAAAAGGATTCATTTAAACAAATCAATAATTTTGTGGTGGTTATTCAGCCTTCTCTGACTCTTCATGATCCCATTTGGGATTTTCTTGGTTCATATGATTTTCTTGGTTCAGATACTGGAATAGATTGGCATTTCCTTCTCCGGCTCATTTTACAGATGAGGAAACTGAGGCAAACGGGATTTACTGACTTGCCCAGAGTCACCTATCTAATAAGTGACTGAAGCCAGATTTGAACTCACAAAGATGAATCTTCCTGGCTTCAGGCCTGGCACTCTGTCCACTGAGCCAATTAGCTTCCCCTAGCTTGCTTAATAAGCACCTCTGATTGTGGTAGGCACCAGGGAATAAATCTGAGGCAGGGGAACAGCACAATCTTTGTTCTCAGGAGACTTACAGGAGTCAGATGCTGATCCACTCTGAGAGAAGGAAGAATGTTGTGAGTCCAAGCTAAAATCTAGACAAGCAATCTGGGGAAGGAAAGATCACTTTCAGCTGAGGAGACCTTCCATTAAAAGAGTCATGACTCCCCGGTTCTAGTCTTACCTCTTCCAGGAACCTAACTGTGTGACCTTGAGTGAGTCTTGCTTCTTCCATTCTCCCATGGGTAAAACATGGATAAAAACAAAAACAAAAACAATGGTGTTGGCCCTATCTCCCTATCACCCTACAGGGCTGCTAGGAGGGTTCCATGAAAGGACTTGATAAATTTGTAATGGATCCATACCATTGATCCAACCATAGAATTGACTCTAATTCAAGCACTAGCTTGCTTTGAAAGCATGAGGTGAGATTTTGGGGCAGCAGATTTATCTTCAGATTCTGATTTGTTCTCCTGATTGCTGAAACCCATCTGTACTCCTGGAGGACACTTTCCAGCTGGTGGTGGAAGCCAGGAGCCAGGGGTCAGGGCAGGAGGTGGAGGTGAGGGAGAAGTCCACAGGAAGACTGACAGAGAGAACCAGCCATGAGCTCACTCTTATAGAATGAGACTTTTAGAGACATTATCTCATTTGAGCTTCTTAACAAGATGGATAATACAAATAGTATTACTTCCATTTTGCAGGTGAGGAAATGGAGAATCTAAGAGGTTAAGTGATTTATCTCCCAAGGACAAGAGATAGATTCTTTTTTAAAAATTAAGTTTATTTATTTAATTAATTTAGAATATTTTTCCATGGTTACATGACTCATATTCTTTCCCTCCCATCTCCCAACCCTACTCCCAAAGCTACTGGGTTTTACATGAATCATTGATCTAGACCTATTTCCATATTATTGATATTTGCATTAGAGTGATCATTTAGAGTCTACCTCCCCAGTCCCCATCAAACCATGTGATCGAGTAGTTGTTTTTCTTCTGTGTTTCTACTCCCACAGTTCTTCCTCTGGACGTGGATTGAGTTCTTTCTCATAAGTCCCTCAGAATTGTCCTGGATCATTGCATTGCTGCTAGTAGAAAAGTCTATTACATTTGATTGTACCAACCACAGTGTATCAGTCTCTGTGTACAATGTTCTCCTGGTTCTGCTCCTTTCACTCTGCATCAATTCCTGCAGGTCATTCCAGTTCACATGGAATTCCTCCGCTTTATTATTCCTTTTAGCACAATAGTATTCCATCACCAACATATGCCACAATTTGTTCAGCCATTCTCCAATTGATGGGCATCTCCTCATTTTTCAATTTTTTGCCACCACAAAGAGCACAGCTATGAATATTCTTTATAAATATTTTTCCTTATTCTCTCTTTGGGGTACAAACCCAGCAGTTCTATGGCTGGATCAAAGGGCAGGAAGTCTTTTTAGCACCCTTTGGGCATAGTTCCAAATTGCCTTCCAGAATGGTTGGACCAATTCACAACTCTACCAGCAATGCATTAATGTCCCAACTTTGCCACATCCCCTCCAGCATTCATTACTTTCCTTTGCTGTCATGTTAGCCAGTCTGCTAAGTGTGAGGTGATACCTCAGAGTTGTTTTGATTTGCATCTCTCTGATTATAAGAGATTTAGAACACTTTTTCATGTGCTTATTAATAGTTTTGATTTCTTTGACTGAAAATTGACTGAAAAGTGTCGCAAGGGATAGATTCTAACCAAGGACTTCTGGCTCCAAAAACAAACTCTTTCCCAAGACCACAGCCATAACCCCCTCATACATGGATAACTTCATAGGAGTTTAATTTTAATATTAATTAATTTGATTAATTTTTTATTAATTTAAATTAATTAATTTAAGTTTAATTAATTTCCGTAAACTGGATACTTGCCAAGCTTTCTGTTGGCAGAGTGCTTCTTGGTGGTGTTCCATGTGCCAGAGGTCTGGGAGTGACTGGGGGACCAGGACTCTCACTCTACTGGCAACCTTCTGACATGGAAGCAACCCAAAATTAAGGAAAGTGCTCTTCTTCTAGACCTGGCTTCTCCAACCCTTAAGACAGCCATCTCATCTAGGCAGCTAGGCAGTGGATAGAGTTCTAGGCATGAGATCAGAAGGACCTGAGTTCTGATCCAGCCTCAGATTCTCACTAGCTTCATGACTCTGGGCAAATCACTTAACCTCAGTTTCCTCAAATGTAAAATAGGATTAATAGCACCTACTTCCTAATGTTGTTGTGGGTCTAAAATGAAATAATATTTGTCAAATACTTAGCACACTTAGGCACACAATAAATGCTTGCTTGCTTCCTTCCTTCACCTTACTTAATATGGAGTTACAGAATTTTGAACTGAACTTAGAAAACTTCTGCAATCCTTATTTTTCAGTTGAAGAGAAACTGAGGCCCAGAGAGACCTAACTTGCTCACAGAAACAGTAATAAATAGTTTAAGTAAATATGGCAGAGTCAGAATTTGAATGCAGGTCCTCTGATTCCAGATATTATAGACATTCTTGGGGCTACGGATTAGTGAACGATCCCCAGAGTGCCCAGTAAATTCCATCAGAACCAAAGAGAATAACAACCTGAATTCAGTCTGATCTTCTACTGGAGTTTCTCCAGCAGCTCAAAACCACTGAAATGTAGAGCATTCACGATTGTTTACTACCAGCCTAACCTCCAAATCCCCAACCCTGAAGTGGCAGGCAGGAAAATTTATAAGCTCCTGCAGTTAGAGCTTCCTTTTTTCTTTCTGCTCCACAGTCCTTCCCAACCTTCTTCCCTACCCAACCCCCCTTCTTCTTCCTTGAATATACTTCAATTCATGATTCAATTTAAATACCAATGCTGTTCCCAGCAAATGTCAAAGATTCACCAGCGAGCAAGCATGAGCCCACATGGCAGGGACACAGTGAGAAGAAGCTCAGGTGCTTCATGCCCTCCTGCCCTTGGTTTTCCAACTTGGTGGCAGGTAGAGAGTCCTCAGTGAATTCTGCAGATCTCCCCCTTCTGTCTCTGAAACTCAAGTACACACACACACACACACACACACACACACACACACACACACACACACAGAATTAATATCCTTGAGATGTAATTCT